>NC_138770.1:446747340-446824840 GCF_965119305.1 Pelophylax lessonae
ATTGAACAGATATGTAAGCCAACAATCTGACTCATCACTCATGAACATCCCTAAATTTGGCGTGGCAATTATATCAGGCGTTCTTATGTGCGTTTTGGCTGGCGTTTTCACAGGCGTTTTGACATGCATTTTTTGGGCAGGCATTGTTATATGAAATCACCTAAAAAAGCCCCAAAAACAGACCACAAACACCTACATGTGAACGTAGCCCGTTTGGGGGCGTTTGAGGGGGATTTGTCCAGCTCAAGGATCAACTCCCAAAACAGGCAAAAAATCCAATCCTATTCAGTTCAATGGCCCCTTTTCCCATGTGAGCATTTTGCCGGCATGAGGAAAACACCCAACGCTCACTGAGAAATAGCACAATGATTAGGGAGTCTGCCTTCCTGCTGTAGGTTTGTAAGTTCGAATCCGGAAGGAGCCCTCTGTATGGGCAACACTTGGATATCTCCAATTCTCCAAATGTTGACATCAATAATTTTGTTCATGTTTGAAAAAGGCATGTGTATCAGCAAACTTTTAATCTAAAGACATGAACAAAATACAAAAGATGCCAGTCAATATGTAGCAATATCGTGAGCTAAAGCTCTATTTGTTTGTTGGGCATACTTTGCTAATTAGCCAAGTATGAGATATATATATATATACCTTCAGTTAAATGTGTATTAAAATGGTAACACTTGGCCATACCCATATGGAAGAAAATGTAGTATTTGCAATATATTTCTAAAAAAATTCTTTGGAAACACATAAAATATTGTCAAAATTGTGACATTTCCTTGATATGTGTGAAATGCTAATAATCTTTCTTTGAAATATGTTTTACATCTATTTTTTTTATATCTGACGACCAATTCCCCAATGTAATATTTTGTGGGTTTTTTCCGATAATGTGGAGGTTCTATATAAACACTGTAGATTTGACTGCTATGATTTCTGAGTTAGCAGGAAAGGTGTATGGAATGTGATGGTGTTTACTAAGGGATCCCTTGTTGGAAGTGTGCATGTTTTTCCAATTCCGCCGGTTTTTGCCATTTTCTATGGGCGAGACAGCGGATTTCCAAGCGGTATTCAAAAAAAATTTGACCCAAAATCGCGCTGGCGAAATTTTTGGAGCCTATTTGGCGTTACGCATGCGCACATTCGCGCGTTCGCAGCTCGAGGCTGGAGGAGCTGTTTAACCTTTCTACACTTTCGCAGATATCTCTCTTTCTAAGTCAGTTTTTGACATTTTTTAAACGCAAGTCATCTCCAAATTGACTTCCACACCTTCCACAGTGATTTGGGATTTTTGGGGGTACAGGGGAAAATTTGGCTAAACTTTAGTCGAGCTTTTAGCTGGCGTGGTTTTAAGTCGCGCTCTGACCATATTGCATCTTAATGAATCTCACACTAGGCGCTATTTTCCGCCCGCCGTTCTTTGAATGCCAATTTCAGACTTAAATAATCGCCGGTTCGCAAAATCCCGCCGAAACGCCAATTCGCCGTACTATGAATTAGGCCCATAGTCAGCACAGCCAAAATATTGGTTCTGGTAGTAGGCAGCAACACGTTCCATAGTACAGGTAGCAGGCAGAGGTGTGGTCAGTTCATGCGGCAGGCATGATGGCTGTAAGTCGGTAGTAGGCAGAAATATTAGGTTTAGGGCCTCAGTCAGTTAAGACCTGGGCACAGGGGTAGAGGCTTCTCCTACCCAAAATCTCATTGAAAACCAAAAAAATGTTTTTCTCCATCTAGAAAAAATATTTTGGAGCCCGTCACATATGTGAGAATCATGTGTTATGAATCTCACTACTAAAGTAGCAGGGCAAAAGATCAGTCCAAGCTAAAGGCAAAAAATATGGTTGCTTGACAGGCTGTGGTCAGTTCAAGTGGAAGGCAGAAATGTGGTGGATAAACAATTCAGACGCCAGGCAAAGGTATAGTTGAACAAACAGGCCAGGGTCAGTTAAGGTGGAAGGCAGTGGCATGGTTGGTTGAGGCAGCAGGCAAACGGTCAGCACAGATATTGAAAATGAGGAAAATAGAGGCTGTTAGAAATATGGGCTAAAATTTTAGTGATATGTGAAAACGTCATAAGCATGTTCCGCTGCATAGGCATCGGTGTCTCTTTTAACCCCTGTCTGCTGCATATGCAACATCTTTTTTGGTGTCTAAAGCCTGCTTCTGATGGTGGAATTCTCTCAGGAAAATGGCACTCATGAAGTCTGCTAACATCATCAGAGCAAAGATTTTCTAGGGGGGGGATCTTTGCTGGTAGATGGGGGACGTGATGATTTCTTCAATGAATTTGAGGAAGCCGGTGGGACTTTCTGTGCATTTGGTGTAGGTGACATAAACATTATAAATAGAAAAATAAATAAGATAAATTGCAACTTTTTCATACCAGACCTCCATGTTGCTAAATAACAAATAATAATAACAAAAAAATAATAATAAATAAAAACCTGCCAGGGAGATCCATCATTTCAGGAAAAATTGTGCCCTTACTGAAAACTTTAGCTGCCTCAATGACAAATATCTTAAACCCCACCCCCCAGCACTCATCAAGTACCGGGGGCAGCGTCGGCTATTCTTTGCTGACTGGTGGTTGATCAAGAGGCTCGGAGTGTGTCCCCTGAGCGGGATGCTTCCGCTCCCTCAGTTCCTCCTTATTGCTTGGCAACATTCAAGCTGGCTGTTGACTTGGGGGACTTGGCAATGGTGCCGGCCACTTCGGGGAATGCTGCACATACACAGGACTCCTCCCTACACACACCAGGGAGATATCAGTAATTTGCACAATCCTATTTAATGCTCCAGGGTAGGCACATGAGCACTGATCCATCACTCTATACAGAGGGACAAAGAGAAACAGATTTGGCAAGAGGTAAGCTCCTATACACTACATACACTTGTATACAGTGTCTGAATATTATAACTATATAGGGCCGATTGTCTCCCATCAGAATTTATTACTTGCTCTTATATATACCCTGTTAGCCAGCTAAGATGTATTTACATTTTATCAATAGATCCACCTGTGGATTGTCCTTACATTCTTGCTTAATAGAGGGGAAACTGATGCACACTTGAATTTTTTCTATATACACCTCCCTCTATGCCCATCTTGGACACACAACAGATTGGACATGGGATTTACAATGCAGTATGTTATGGTTATGTTTTTACACATACTACATTTGGTTTCTACTGATACCCTGTATACATCTATTTACACTTTCCCCCTTTTATGTCTGGTGTCATGTGGTCTCAGTGCATGCTGAGCTGTCTCCGCCCAGTCCACGGCTCCCACCCAACCCTCCTTTACTATTTCTGGAGGTCCTTTGGATGTGTTGCCAGTTTATTTTGTTTTTATGAAGAAAAGAAGAAAGATCCGCGCTTAGGATAAGCTATCTATAAAATAGTGCGTAAAATTTCTATAAATAAAACACTAATGGCTGCTGCCCACTCCAAAAGATGCACCCCCAATGGGGGAGCGTCAGGTGTAAATGTCAAAAAGGGAAGTGATTGGCGCTGCCAGGAAAGTAGGTTAATGGGAAATCTGGGTAAGGCTCCTATAGTTCAAGACCAAGTTCAACACATGCAAATGCACATAGAATGTATGTGGGAATGAGAACTATATAAGTAATAGGATATAAAAACACAATGGGTGTGTAATATGTGTGTAAAATTAACACTGTGCTGATACCAAATCAGTAAATAAATAAATGTGTTCAATACCTAACGGACTTATTGAGACTCAACATAAATATGCAAATATATGTAAATGTAGGTACAAAAATATAAAAGATCTCATCAAGCACTACCCAGATTTCCCATTAACCTACTTTCCTGGCAGCGCCAATCACTTCCCTTTTTGACATTTATTTTGTTTTTATGATGTCATTGGTCACGCCATTATTTGGAGATATTCTGTGAGTATCACGTTTTGGACCCATTCCTTGCTATGTATATTGCCATATAATGCCTATGTGTACAATTATGTTTTCTGGATAATGTGACACAAGTTTTTATCCTTAGACCATACCAACTTCACAATGCAGAGATTTCCCTGAGAAAGTAGTCTTAGAACTCTGAAATGCATGCCGACTTTAACAGTAAAACTGTGATTTTACTATAAGCAACAGTGTATCCAACTTTTACCATGTATAATCTTATGATTTGATTTTGTGTACTGTAAAAACAATTTTTTCTATGAATAAAGTCATAACTTTTTACCGTAAATATACATTTACTCTTTGAGCCTTTAAAGTCCAAATTTATCGGGGGGGAATTATTTTTTTCATAAAGTGATGTGGCCATACATAATAGATAAGATCTCCCAATATTTTTTCTAATACATGTTCCCAAAGATGAATGTATCCTTAAGTAAGGAAAAAAAAAAAGAATTTGACAATTAAATAAGTCACTGGTGCAAAGCTGTCCTTCTGTTGGCTAAATGATATCACACTATTATTTTGATAATCTGTAACTAACCAGTTCTAGGTGTATCGGTGATTAAACTCCATAAATGGGGCACATCCTTAAATTAGAATATAGAAATCAAAATTCCCCTATTGTGGGAGTTTGTAGGCACTTGAGTCAAAATAGAAAATATATTCGTAATGATACATGGAATTTGTACCATTACACCATGTGAATATTTGTAAGTTTGAGACTTAGTTCAAGAATAAAATTAAAACTTTTTACAGTAAATATACATTTACACTTTGAGACTTTAAAGCCCCATTTTAAAAGGGGAAATACCGGTAGTTTTTTTCTATATAATCTAAGGGATTTGGCCATACATAGCAGATTATATCTCCAAAAAAAAAAAAGATTTATGATACATGTTCCCGAAGGTGAATTTATCCTTTAAGTAAAAAAAAAAAATACTTTTTTTTTCAACAGTACATTCATCTGATAGAATTTGACAAGTAATTAACTGAGGTTGTGCTTGTTCTCGCTGTTCCAAAGCTGTCCTACTGTGGGCTAATTTCTAATTTCACACTATTATATCTATCTATCTATCTATCTATCTATCTATCTATCTATCTATCTATCTATCTATCTATCTATCTATCTATCTATCTATCTATCTATCTATCTATCTATCTATCTATCTATCTATCTATCTATCTATCTATCTATCTATCTATCTATCTATCTATCTATCTATCTATCTATCTATCTATCTATCTATCTATCTATCTATCTATCTATCTATCATCTGTATCTGACCAGTTCTAGGGGTATTGGTGATTAAACTCCATAAATGTGCCACATCCCTAAATTAGAATATAGAAATAGAAATTCCCCTATTGTGGGACTTTGTAGGCACTTAAATCATATAGCAAATATATTTGTAAAAACGGGTTTTATTGAATTATTAATGAAAAACAAGAATTTCAAAATATACATGGAATCAATAAATGAAATTACACCAACTAAAGTGCACAATGATACTACAGACTGATGTCCTCCACCCAGTACCTAGGCCGCCACTGTGTTTGGATGTGATGTTGCCTGATATATGGTGGTTGTCTGGTACTGTTTGGTGGGTTTGTGTGGGGATATATATATTAGATTGAATGGATTGTGTTAGGTATGTGCAATGATTGTGTGGGTCTTCCTTAGTTGTGGGCATATGAGTTCATATGGGGGGGCTTGCCAGATCTGATGCTGCTGGAGTAGTGTTGAGGTTGTAAATGGTGGGGTGGTCAATAAGGGGCTGAGTTGGACTATGTTAGGGTGACAAGTAGGAGACAGTGGACATGGATGTGTATGTGACTGTGAATGTGCATGTGTAAGTATATGTACATGGTTGTATGAAAGGGGAGAGAGTTGTTTGTACATGGAATGGTATGGTAAGAGTAGATAATGTAGTTCTGTCAGTATGGTTGTGTGGATGTCCCTAGTGGTTGAATTAGTTAGTGCACTATAAATATTGTAGGGGATCAGACTCAAGGCAGGGACACGCTCACAGTTTCTTTAGAAAATGTAATGTTTAATCCACATTCAAGTTCATAACAAAAGAAACGGCTCCTGACCAAAACAAACAAAAGTAAACTTCCGCTCAGCTGAGCCTTACTGTGTCCATACTCCGTTAAAGTCTTTGTTCAAAGTTAAATGTCCTTTCCAAAACAAACGTTAATATCCAAGTTTTCAGGGACAAGCAGCCATGCTCCCATTTGCTTCCTCTAAAAGAGACATCCACACTCTCCCTGAGATCCAGGTCCAGCTGCCTTAATCAAGGCCTATCCAGAGATCATCAATCTGGTCCACAGAATTGAGAATCGGTCCCACCCAGAGCACTATCAGATTCCCAGTAAAACCAGCCCGGAACAAACTTTACTAATAAAGGGTAAAGAACTAGCACTCTTAACCATAACGTCTTTGCTGAGTTTACCTTAGATTGAAAAATCGAAGAAACCGTGGAGGAGTATAGATCTCATCAAGCACTTCCCCTGCCATTTGGAGCTTTTTTTACCAGCACCCTGGTACAATATATATCTATATATGCATATATTTTTTTATTATAGTACTCTGGGTGATGTAGACTACATCCCCCTGTTCCCTCGGTTATGTGGTCCAATGTCCATCAGATTTGGTCTTGGAATATTCACCATGGGCCAAAGGGTCATCTCATAGTCCCTGTCTCTTCTCACACATCGGGAGATCTAGATATTGGTACTGGGACTGAAATTGGTGAGCATATCACCCCATTTGCTCTAATGAGATAAATATATGGAATTAGTAAAGTTGTTGAGTGTATAATATGTTTCCTCTTTTCAAACTTGATAATCTTTTAGATATATATTAAAGTTCCGTGAAGAAGCAGAGAAAGATTCCTGGAAAACGCATTGGACTACAATGAACAAATGAAGCAAACAAATGTATTCACCGTAATCTTGAATATGCAAGAATACAAGCCGCTATGCTATCGTCTGCATATTGTTGCATGTTTTTATAGTCAACTGTAGTGTTTTACCTATTTCATACAATAAAATTAGTTTTTTACTCTTAAGAATGTGCATGTGCTCCCCTCAGTGACAACTCCATATCCTTTAAAGGTCTACTTTTTTTTTAAGGGGTTTCCCTTTCTCATATTTGTTCTATCACTCTATTAGTTTATGAAATAAGAGACTGTAGGTTATAAAGCATTGTAAAATTGGCCAACACGATGAAGCCAAAAGTAGTGTAAAATTGGTCAGCAGCACAACAGCTTCAGTTACTAAGAAATGGCCCCCCACCATCACCAGAAGGTGTGGTTGGTGGTAGATGTGAGAAATATAAAAAGAGAATAGTTTAGGGTCACACTGTTATGTTCTTAGCTTTTTCCTTCTTTCAAATGATGCAGCAGTATGCTGTTAACAAAAGGGATTTCCAAGAACAGGTGGCCACTGGCCAGCAACAAATGAATAATGCATTTTGTGCACCCAAAAAGGTCCTTTCAACATATAATAAAAACAAACATAATTCCCAAATACATTTAAGTGGTTTTAAAGGCTCAAGGTTTTTTTAAAAATCCTTTTTGTGCCGCATATAAGGTCAGAGGAGTATGCATATAAATTTACTATAATTGAGAATTTTGAACCATCATTATTTACCACAATAATTTGTCATCCCTATTGATGACCTATTGAGGGAGTAGGAGGGACCTCACTACTTTAGAATTTTTTTCAGAATTATTTCAGTTTTTAACTTATTTCCTAACAACCGCCTTTAGTTATTTCCTTTCTTTTAAATGATGCTTAAAAAGAAGCTCCAGTCTTCTGTGAAAAAAAAATAAAAGTTAGCAGCTACAAAAGATGTAGCTACTGATGTTTAATAAATAGCCACTAACCTGTTCCATGGTCCAGCGATGGACTCACCTCAGCCGTTTTCCCCTCCTGTCATCTGTCTCCGGCACTGGCATGTTAATTGTGGACACCTGGCTGTGACATCTTGCAGCTTTACAGCTGGGTGCCCACTGTGTATGCATGAGTTTAAAGTCACTGAAGTAGTACTTCGCTCTGAGGAAGTTAGATATGATTGGCTAATGAAAACGCATCAGCATGATGTCATCAAGCACGTGACATCTTCCCACAAGCCACGAACATGTGTAGTTGAACTAAGGGGTGCTGTCCACACCGCTGGATCTGGATAGTGAACCACTGGCCACATAGAGAACCGGGATTCATCTTTATTGTGCAGATCTACCTGGACCTCAGGAAGTGCGTGGGCATATTATATATACTAAATATTTATATTGAGGTGATATATTTGACAAAGCCTAGGTAGCAAGCTTACAATTTTTGCTATCTCTACTTTACTATACAGTGTATGTTTCTGGGGAATTTTAACTCTTTGCTGTTATATATACAATAGTCTTCTGGGAGCTGTCCCAGAAAAATGCGGGGAGGGAGGAGGAGAACTTCTGCTTCCGATCGGATAGGCGATTGAAGCAGAAGTGGGAGCTGCGTACCTGTCAAAATCAGGTATCAGCTCCTCCCACTCTCCAAAAGTGTCATCTCTTCACCAGGAGGGGGAGGGGGGAGGAGGCCCTCAAACTGTACTTCTGCTTTTGGGAGGAGCTCTGCTTTAAGCACTGTAATTAGAAACATTAGTGTGATCATTTTAAAAAATCTCTAAAAATGTCAATTAGATACAGTTTTCATTATATCATTACATGTATGTACAGCATAAAAAATATAGCATGATACTGCAATTTAAATGTTCTGCTAGTCAGATTGAGGACAGCATATTCACTAAAGCTGGATACACACTATACAACTTTTGTTGTTAGATTTCCTTTTCTGTAGATTTACCTTCAACTATGTAGTGCAAGGGCCTGCCTGATTGCATACACATTTAAACGGTTTAGGTTTGACCTCCTATTATATGGTTTTGGTAAATCTAAAGGAAAAAATATAAAGAAATTGTATAGTGTTTATCCAGCTTTATGCTACTTATGCTAAGCATTGAGGTTGTGGAGAGTGCTACTACAGCAAATAAACTATGATGGGGCAGTTTTGTTATTCTTATGAGACAAAATTAGAAATTCCCCTCATGTGGCAGCCAGTAGAGGTCAACATAGAAGAACTTGTATGCTTTATGTAAAAAAATAACTTTATTTTTGAGCTATCCTTTGTCTGAATTCACAAGTACAACCCCTTGCTGATAGCTGTCATAAAATACAGGTCTCACATCCCTGTAGGACTTGCGTTATATAAAGAAACAAAAGCAGGATTTTGTCACAGGGGATTGCTCTGTAGCTTTTCATTGAAAATTAAATATTCTATAAACTCAAAATACACTACTGGAAAACAAGTTTCTTGCACTTGTAGCTTACAAACAATCTAAAAAAAGCTGATCTACTTTACTTGCTTTAGCACTGAAAACCACAGAAAATCTAGTTCTTTTTTAATTTAAAGTATTTTCAGAACATTTCATTGTTTTCTTTCTTTCTCCAAACATACTAAAGGATACCAGTTTATATGTAAAAAAGTTGTTTGGCTTATGAATAACACATTTTCTGTAGCTTATATGGTCTTGAACTTCACCTGTTTTTGTGGTCTGCTTCATGATAAAAGACTATCTAAATAGTAGGTACAATTTTTTCTGACTTTTGTTTTTTTTTTGTATGTTTTAAAATACTGTATGTTCCATTTTAAGGTCTAGTTTAAACCCTTGGTTGGTGTGGGTGGTAAAATTAGGTGACCGAGCTGTGTTTCTACTGTCCCCCACCTCCAAGTTGCAAAGTTAGCCATGCCGAGGTATACACCTCTGCAAGAACTTTCACCCCAGCATGTGTGGTGGGCAATACCACCTTATTCATGTGAATGGGGTCATGCCACAAATGTCCAGCAGCTTAGGCAGTTTTTATGAAACAGAGCCCTTCAAATATCCAATTACATGTATGCCACACTTTAATGTTAAAAGTAAACTGAGTTTTCCAGTTTTCCTGCAAAAAATACTCCTTTAGTCATATTTACAGTATAGTGTACATTTTCTTATAGGATGGGATACAGGAGAGCAAACTGGTGGAGAATTTCAGAATGACTGATCTATCTTCTCTACCTGCATAAATCTGAGCTCTGTGTAATCCCATATGGACAGAAATTCACACACCATTTAACAGTCTCAGAAGAAACCGCTTCAGTGCAACTGTAAAAGTGTTTCGGGATCAAAAGTAAGCATATTCTAGGATCATTGATTATTGTAGTGATACGTCCAACATATCTGAGTTTGGGGAGCCTTTTTGAAGTTCAAATCCAGAATTCTAACCAAAATTAAATCAATGGGAGGTAAACACCAATGAAAAGAAAAATGTTTTTACATAGTTACATAGTTAGTCAGTTAGAAAAAAGACACAAGTCCATCTGGCTCAACCAATAAAAAACAGTAAAGAAAACCCAACCATACAATCCCATACACACAATCCTACACCCACAGTTGATCCAGAGGAATGCAAAAAACCCCAGCAAAGCATGATCCAATTTGCTCCAGCAGGGGAAAGAAATCACTTTGTCATTCCTGGGTGATCCTAGACTAGAAGAAGCATTTAAATTACCTGAATACTTTGATTGGTGGCGGGAGAAAGATTTCCACAGACTCAGAGATCTATATGATGGTGGGGTCTTTCACACCTTTGATAGACTGATAGATACCCACAAAATCCCTATATTAGAAAAATCGAACTATGTAAAAATAAAAACCTTCTTTGAGACACACTTCACCCGCCCATCCAATAGCTCCTTCAAGGTATTTGAACACTTATGTTTGATTGACCCTCTATCTAGAGGTTCGATGTCCAGGCACTATTTGGATTTCATCTCCCGTGACCCGGATTTGAGATTGAAATATATGTCGGATTGGGAACATGATTTAAAAATGAATTTTTCAACACAAGAATGGACTTTTATGATCCTAAACATGTCAGAGAGAAAGCTATGAAAGTCTTCACTAGGTGGTACTACACCCCAGCACAGCTAAAGAAATTTTTCCCAGAAGTATCTTCCGCATGTTTCAGAGGTTGTGGAGAAATAGGCACCCTAAAACACATTTTTTGGGATTGTGATAAATTGACTTCCACATGGTCAAAGATTTTCTCTCTGATAGAGAAGATAACAGGAAAAAAAATTGTCCTTACATTACCGCAGTGCTTGTTGTTTCATAATATCCCTGATTTATCTTCTCAACTAACTAGATTAATACATACTATATGTATTGCTGTGATTTGGACGGTGGCAGTTCAGTGGAAAAGCATAGGCGTTCCCTATTCAATGGTGTTAAATAGGATTGAAGATATTCGTTCAATAGAATTCTTACACCATTCCATCACTAACTCTAAAAAGATTTATGATAAAAAATGGACTCCATGGTATTTATATAAATGTTCTTTAATTACGTAGTCAGTTATTTTAGACAGGTGGAAAGTTTGATCTCCCCCATTTGATACTAGCATCTTCTTATCTGCCCTTCTTGATTTTGGACCAAACCATTTGGTTGATGCTGCTCCCAATTGAGGCATGGGAAAAGCAGTTTTCAAAGTTCATTCTCATATTATTTTTTTTTTTTTTTTTTTTACTCTATTTCCGATTATTGTTGTTGTTGAGATATATGCATATAGAACGAAGTAAAAGATCTATGAATATATGTATGTACCTCTCACTCAACGTAATATATTTTCTATGTTATATGTTATTTTTTTTTTTTCCTTTTTTTTTTTTTATAAACTGTGTTTATATATAAGTACAACTGTTTTGTATTTATGCTTGTACCTTTGATACCTACCTAAAATTATATGTGTTAATATTCTTTTCAATAAACGTTTTTAAACAAAAAGAAATTACTTTCTGATCCCCCAAAAGGCAATCGGATATTCCCTGGATCAACTTTACCTATATATATATATTAGTACCCATTTATATTATGTAGGGCTGCAACTATCGATTATTTTCATAATCGATTAGTTGGCCGATTATTGTTTCGATTAATCAACTCATTGGATAATAAGCTTAAAGAAAAAAAAAAAAAAAAGTGTGATGTATAATTTAGTTAATATGTAAAGTTTAAAAAGAAGGCAATTTATTCTTAAATATCTATATTTAGGGGTAAATCTAAATAACCAACTATATGGTTAGGGAGCAAAATCTCTAATCCAGAACATAACAGACAGAAGAGATATACTGCATATACTATTAGAGGTTGAATCTGGTAAATATCATCAGACTCAGAGATCAAATATTTTATTTAAAGAAAAAAAAAATGAAAGACTGTTTTTTTCTGATTTTCAGACAGAACTGTAATATATTACATATGACAGACTCCCTTGTCATAGGCAGGTGGCTTAATAAAAGCTACCTGTGCCTGCTGTCACTTATGCTGGCCATTCAAAAACAATGTCTTTCTTCAAAAAAAAAAAAAAAATTAATTTTAAGAACATTTGTATTCGATTTTCAAATCGTCAGTGGGGTCAAATCGACGTTCGTTTTCGACCACAGTGATGGGAAGATTTGAAAGCGAAGAATAGAAAACTTCTTGGTCTAATTTTCAGACAGTGAATGTTGAATGAAGGTTTTCCTTCAGAAATTACATTCATTTTAAAACTTAAGTTAAAAGCAATTGAAATTTTCAAACGACATTCTTTCATTCAGTGAATGTACAAAGACTTTTAGTATGAATATGCTCATCCGAAAATTGATGTGTATGGCCAGCATAAGGCTCAGTTCACACCTATGCTGTTTGCTTTTCATGCTTTTTGCTGTGCGTTTTGCTGCAGTTTGCATTTTGCATTTTTTATGCTTTTTTTTGGCCAATTTGTTGTTGGGCAGATAAAAAAACACAACAAACATGTTATATTTACCTGCTCTGTGTAATGATTTTGAACAGAGCAGTCCTAATTCCACTCTTCTGGGGTCCCCCTGACTCTTCTGCCTTCAGAGTGCCCCAATAGCAAGCTGCAAAGTATAGTATAAAGTGCCCCTAAATTAAGGTAAAAAAATTTCAGCCTTTAGAACCACTCACTTCCTGCCCCAGACTACATGTCCCAAGAGGCATAGCTCCTTTCACATTCACATTCACAAGTTCTAAGGCACCTACTGACATCTATGGTCGGTGTACTGAGCTGTATGTGTGCTTCACTGTGTCTTCTGATATGTAAACAAATAATGCATTCTGTATTCAGGCCAACTAATCGGCTGACCAATTAATCGATTATGAAAATAGTTGACAACTATTTTCATAATCGATTAGTTGTCTATTTATCAGTTCGTTGTTTCGGTCCTAATATTATGTAAACCCAGGAAAGAATCCAGGCCTTTTTTAAAAGCAATCTAGTGGGCTAGCCAGAACCACCTCTGGAGGGAGTCTATTCCACATTTTCACAGCTCTTACGGTGAAGAAACCTTTCCGTATTTGGAGACTAAATCTGTTTTCCTCTAGACGTAAAGAGTGCCCCCTTATCCTCTGTGTTGACCCTAAAGTGAATAACTCAACACCAAGTTCACTATATGGACCCCTTATGTATTTATACATGTTGATCATATTCCCCCTTAATCTCCTCTTCTCAAGAGAGAATCAATTTAATTATTGTTTTGAATTATTGTTTAATGGAGAAAGTTGTGTAGCAGTAACCTTCATTGAATATCGGAAGCAGCAGAGGCAATACAGTAAAAACTATTGTAAGGGGGAAAACAAGTCACGGAGCAAAGCTTGTTGTGATCTTCTATTCAGTAACACACTCTATTGTTTTCAAACCACAAACTCACATTGCAGCGCTGGAGCAGTTGTCTTGCCAAAAGAATGTCATGTTGAGACAAAAGCAAAAAAATTCACAAATTAGCTGGGGAACATGCATGCAGTGTGATTGGGGCTCAAGGCAGAAATTTAACAGGGAGAAAGAAAAAAATTTTAAATTTTGTAGAGTGTCACTACCTATTAGGCAAGCATCTGTACTTGGCCACAATGTCTGAAGAAGAGCTGAGGCATATTTTATTTAGAAAATATTTCAGTTTATTATGTCACAGTTAGGACCCAGAAATAATGTATGGACACAAAGCACCCCATGTAAGTGTTTTTACATAGTTACATAATTGCACAGTTGGTAAGGCTGATAAATACACCATGTTGGTGATTGGGTCAATCCCACCTCTTAATACTCCCTCACTATAGTCAAGTCTAATCGGTTCTGTGTAAGAGAGGAGCCTCCGGAAGAGTCCTTTGACACTGGAACAAACACAAGTAGTCTGTGTGCAGGTCAAAGGAATTCTCATCTTTTTATTATATGACAAGAGATCTTATACAGAATACACAGGAAACACAATGGGAGGGGGGAATGTGTCTCAAGAAAAGAGAATAATGGGTTAAACATTAAATGGTTACTGGATATTGCAAAATCTGTCAGTTAGTCTTTTCAACCTAACATAACAAAAAGAGGAACTAGAAGTGTAATATCGGCAGGAAGCGTCAGTATATCTTTAGATAAGGTGTTACATGAAATATATGTGTGTGTAATCTATAACTAAAGCTTTTAAAGTGACTTAGCAAAGGATACTCAAAATGGTGGAGCACATGCCTGTCACGCCCTTTCAATCCCCTCTAAAAAATCATAATTTCATATACATGATTTTTTCCTATCATTTTTATGGTGTCATCAGAGGACACACGGTCTCCCTGGAAAGGGGACAGCAGGTTAGGTGACAATGTCCTTGGATTCCTTAGTATGATAAAAAAAAGGACCTTAACCTGCCCACCTAAATGGTAGACTTAGCTTTCTTGTCTTTATAGAACTGTACATATTCCGGATAATCAAGGGGGGTTTGAGTCTGTTGTAACAGCACACCTTGTTCAGTTATCAAGAGTGTGTGAACATTTTCAGTATCTCTCCTAAAATTCAAGCTTACATAAGATCCTCCTCCACTACTTAAGTCTGGATTTTTTGTGGCTCTAGCAATGGGCACATAATGAGTTTAAAGCATGCATATAAAAATAATAGAAAAAGTAAAATCATCACAATCATCATAGCAGTGTCCTTTAACCAGGAAAACAACCCTCCAAACTAAAAGCTCCCCATACTTGCAAAGGGTCCCAGTTTTGAGCGGTGTTGCGGGCCTCTTCTTGTAATTTATTGACCTCCTTTCTGTATTGGGCAATTATGTCATAGTAATTTGGCACTTCCAAAGTGGTATTGTGTATCCAAGTGCAACACTCATAATCTTCAGTGTGTTCACAGAGACCAGTCAGTGCAGCACTCATACTCTCTATAGCTAGATCATGTAATTCTAACTTTTTCCTAATGGTTCAATTTAATATCATCTGAATTCTTTTCCATGATCTCATCAATGATCCTAGAATAATTATTTAATTTTTTCATCATATCTATTGCCCATCCTGTCCAGGAAGGGAGCCAGGCCCAAGCCTGATCTCCCTTGCTGAACAGATCCCGTTTGATTTTATGCCTCAAGGGATATCTTGGATGTGTACTTGCTTCAAGCATGTGTCCATTCTTGTCATTATCCACTACTCCCATAACTGGGACCACTGAAGCTAAGTAACACCACTCTGAGACACAGAGGGGGACCCAGGGATAACATTCCTTCCCACAACATACATATATACTTTGTCCCAGTGAAAACGGTCTTTGGGCAATATATTCTTGTAGGGATTTACTCTGTGTTGCGACCACAAGCTGGTCAAATATTCTTTGTATGTTCCGGGAGAAATTCTGGTAATTACTCATTATAGTCTTATTTAAACTAGGACTTGATATGTTAAACATAGAACATGATTTTCCCAATGGAACTTGGCAGGAAGTACGGTAATATTAAAAATTGACTTTTTGCATATGGAAGGGTTAACACGTGTATTATGTCCCAGGCTGAAACACCAGTCTGGAAAATGGCTCCTACCATCTATTGGGAAGGTGATATTATTATTACTTGATACATTGGTTAAAGTGGCAGAGGTTTCTTTAAGAAACTGGGTAATATTCAAAGGTACGGCCATAAGAGGGATGCGGGCTGTTTCAGGATGGAGTTTGCTACATATCCAACATTTTTTAAAACCTGACTTCCTTGCATAAGCATATTTAAATTTTGTTAATAGCATATCACTATGAAAAGTGGGTGGATTCTCATCGACACCATTCTCAATACTCAATTCTCTTTTTGTTCTGTTATGTATTTCATATGAAGGGTATGGTCCGCATATACTTCTCATGATACCCAGGTCCTCAGGATGATAGAGTATCAGCAGCCATAATTTGCCTGAGTCCGGTGAAATTAGAAAAGTCATTTTCTACAGGGTCAGGGCTGTCTGCCCCCATTAATACCCCCTTTTCTTGACTGTCCTGTTCGAGGTCAGGACGGTCTGCCCCCATTAGTACCTCCTCTCTTGCTTCTGGATCCTCCGGCTCAGGTCCTTTCCGCACCAACTTCACTCTAGTGGCATGGATCCAAGTAGGGCTGTGTTCGGTCAAAACAGCGGTCCTGGTAACTTCTACCACGGTAGTCTCAGGGCCATAGACGAAATCCTGTTGTTTCTTTCCTTTGGGCAGCAGCTTCACTACCACGACGTCTCCTTCTCTGAAGGGATGGGTATTTTCCTGTAAAGAGAAGAGAAAGGTGCGAGCAACTTTTCGTTCCGTTCCACTTGATTCGAAGTTTTAATTACTATTTTCTAAATTTTTCTTTATTTATGCTATTCATTCTTTTCATTATACCTGAACTCTGCGTATAATAATCTATTTTCAAGATTTTAACTAGTTCCTGGCATATTTTTGATATGAAAGCTGGAGCATTATTAGAACTAATTCAAAGCAGGCACCCCCATCCAGGAATAATCTCCTGATTGAGAATGCACGCCACCGTGTGGGCATCTCCCTTTTTTTGTGGTCCTAAAAACTTCCACTCATCTGCTGAACACGTTCACTATTGACTAAAAAGAACTCTTATTTCTTCCCTGCTTTGGGCCTATATGTGAAATCTATTTGTAGATGTGTGACTGGGTTTGATGAGTATTGGAGATGCTCATGTTTGGCCTGTTTGTTTGGATTGTTTGTTCCTAATACAGGTGATGCATCTAGCAACATATGCTTGCACTTAACTTTCAGTAATACTTCATATGTTCTTTCCCACCTCCTGTGTCCTATTTCATAATACTAGGCAATAGACAGTGGGGGCGCTAGCTGCGGGGATACAAGAGCTCCCCTCTTTTAGAAAAAGGCTATTCTCAACTTTTTCTAAAACATCACCCAAGGCCTTAAAACCTTTTTGGCCTGGAGCAGGAAATTATCTACAAAAATATCCTCTGCTCCTTCTATGGCTGCTTATATATCATGTTGTGGTGTAACACACCCTTTAATACCAGTAGCCCATTTAAAAGTGGGGCCTACCTAGGGCAAATGATGTGGCCATCCCTATTACCATCTCACAAGATGCTATGTGCTATATTCGGAGTCACTTCAGGCATGCCTTTAGACCTGGATTGCGACCATCTTTGGACAAAATTTATAGGGCAAAGTTTACCACCATACTCCTGAGCAAGTACACCTGTCATGGTCTTACAATTGTCCCTTGCATAAACACAAAACATTTTTCCATGATTTGGGAGGCCCAGTGCAGGCGCTTCAACCATAGCATTTTTCAGATATATAAATTCATTCAACATTTCTTGTGACATTTCTGGACCTGTGGTTTGTCTCAAAATGTTATTATATATAGGAGTAGTCCGGATCCATAACAATCAAAGATCCTGGTTTGTGGGCGGGCAAGACCCACTGTGGGCTGGCAAGACCCACTAGAGCCGCAGCTCTTATGTGACTCTCCTTTCTCCCTCTGTGAGAACAAAACCAAGGTAAACAACACTTTCCTGACACCACTGTCATTATTCCTGTGTCCACATATATGTACATTCCTCAATAAACTCAATCGCTCTGACTGGCCTCCACAGAATGACTACATATGTCATTCACATATTGTAGTGGGACTGACCCATGAGCAGATGTCCATCCCCTCTTGCGTGGTCTGGAGAACTATAGAGCGGACAACTGAACTGACCACCTAGCCCTAAGGCATTTCTACACCAGGTCATTTACCCGGACTGAAAAACAAGAAAGCAAAGATGGCTGTGTCTCCTCATCCACTAGGACGCAAAAAAAAAACATTACCTAAACCAATCACTGTAAAGTGGGTAGCATCGGATGGTATGGCTGTCAGTGAGATGGCACATCAGATACCACTTGCATGCTATGATCAAATAAAGACCTAAAAACTTTTTGGCTCAGTGACAATTTTACAAAACACTTTTTGGCTTCGTGCCACTCTAACAAAAATCTGGCCAGATGTTCCCCTCTTGGAACAACCAAAAAAAAAAAAAAAACCTTTCCGAGTCTTGACTAATGCTCCCAGGTATAGTGGCTATCAAGAAGGTTTTCCTACCATTATAAACACATAATACATATTTATCTTGATTTGTCTGATAACCTACGATCGGTCAGTCAATTTTTACAGTAATAATGTGACTGTCGCTATCAGGAACAGTGTGTTATATTAACAATCCGCAGGCGCAATTTTTACAAGTCATATATAATTATAGATACACAGTTTCCATATATTTCAAACCAGTAATCGTGACAAATCATTTCATTTAACTTACCAACTGAAACTCTGGATCACACAAACAGATTATCTTATACTTTAATCCTTATAGTTCTTATGCGATAGGAAGATATAAGCAGAAGAAGATTTTTTCCCTTACACAGAACAGACTGACATCTATTTATTATTCACTAAAGGAACGGGGTTTTCCTAAACTCCCCTGGGCTTCCCTGATACCCAAAGAAAAAACTGTCTTTGTTGAAGACAGCTTCAATGCCTCCCGGAGACGTTTTATTTGTCCCTCCCAGAGGAATGGGGCTTTTCCTGAGAAAAAATCCCCTGGGCTTCCCAGGAGCCCCAGGTATTGTATTTCCTTAAGACAATTCCTGTGTCTCCCAGAGACACTGTCTCGATACGTTCCCAGAACGTATTCAGGTTCAACAGACTAACATATAATATCTTTGCCTGAAAAATATTATTCTGGCTTCCCTGAAGCCTCTTTATATATATATATATATATATATATATATATATATATATATATATATATATATATATATATATATATATATATATATATGTATATGTATATATATATATAACATATAAGGAAACAAAAAAAACACAGAGCGTCTCCCAGAGCCGCTCTATATCCAACACGCTCACTGAGCGTTTGGTGTAAGGTTCAGAGATCGGAACTAGGGCCAGAGACCAGGTCTCCTGGACAGGTAAACAGATAAAATAAAATACCCTCTTACCCAGTACCGGTGACCTGGACCTTGGCCTCTTCCGTCCCGGCGACGAGCCCCCAAACTGTCGGTGATTGGGTCAATCCCACCTCTTAATACTCCCTCACTATAGTCAAGTCTAATCGGTTCTGTGTAAGAGCGGAGCCTCCGGAAGAGTCCTTTGCCACTGGAATAAACACAAGTAGTCTGTGTGCAAGTCAAAGGAATTCTCATCTCTTTATTATATGACAAGAGATCTTATACAGAATACACAGGAAACACAATGGGAGGGGGGAATGTGTCTCAAGAAAAAAGAATAATGGGTTAAACATTAAATGGTTACTGGATATTGCAAAATCTGTCAGTTAGTCTTTTCAACCTAACATAACAAAAAGAGGAACTAGAAGTGTAATATCGGCAGGAAGCACGAGTATATCTTTAGATAAGGTGTTAAATGAAATATATGTGTGTGTAATCCATAACTAAAGCTTTTAAAGTGACTTAGCAAAGGATATCAAGATAATTAAAGAATTCAGTGATGTTACAAAATGGTGGGGCATAGGCCATACTCAAAATGGTGGAGCACATGCCTGTCACGCCCCTTCACACCAGTTCATCCACTTCAGTCTGTATGGGTGTGTGTGTTTATGTCATTACTATTTCCCATATTCCATAAATTGCGTTTGTTAAGATGCCCATCTAAAAGTTTGTTTTAATCAGCGACACTTCCCGTTGAATCCACCAGCTGTGAAAGGAAGTTCCACATTCTTACCACTTTAACAGTAAAGAATCCTTTACGTAATTTAAGGTTAAACAACTTCTCATCCAACTTCATTGAGTGGCTACGTGTCTTATTAGGTGACCTGGGACTGAATAGTTTTCTCCTTGTGATAGAATTACCATTTAGATATTTGTATATTGTGATCATATCTCCTCTTAAGTGTCTCATCTCCAGGCAGAATAAGTTTGAGGTTTGTAGTCGTTACTCATAACTGAGGTCCTCCGGCCCCCTATAAGCTTTATTGTTCCTCTCTGGACTGTCTCCAGTTCCAGCACATCCTTCCTGAGGATTAGTAAGAAGAACTGGACAGCATGCTCAAGATGTGGCCAAACCAGAGTTTTGTAAAGTAGTAGTGTAGCGCACCCCCTAAGGAGCGGCAAGTAGAATGGGATCCCCCATCCTACACAGCCTAGCACACCAAATTTTCACATGAAATTCAGAGTCAAGAAACATTCCAGAACTTTTTTTTTTCTTGTTTAATTAAGGGAAAATAACTTGGATAGGGAATGTAAAAATTATGGGATGCCCACTTGACTGCAAAACAACTTCAGGGACAATTTCTCCTATATACAGTCTATATACACCTCTCACTTCCTCCAGCACACTTGCTTGTAGAACTCCCGCTGGCACACTACTTGTGAATCTGACAAAAGCACTCAGTCAGATTGAGCAAAAGACTGTTACAGACACGAACCATAGGCGCCTTTAAGTGTTTAGCAAAAATGCAGTGTACAGCTTAATCATTCCTGTGGCTACTGATCCAAGTGCCACCTCTTCCGGCACTGCCAGCCCGCCTGGCTGCAGCAACCCTTTTTTACTAGACCCTCTGGCTACTTCTCCACAGTCATCCCAGACTGGCACTCTCTCTCTCTCCAGTCTTCCCAGACTAATAACTCACCAGCTCACCCGGATAACTTCTCAAGAGACCTCCTGGACATGCCGATGTCCTTTGATGACACCCTGGAAGATGGGGCGAAACATGTTGGCGTATTTTCGGTTCTGCCTAAACCATTCACGTCACTTCCTGTCCTCCGTGGAACACACTTTAGGCAGCGTTCCCAGAGGAGCTGTACCACTCTCTCAAAAGTGTAATCTGTCTTATTTTTTGTAAGTAGCATTGCATTGTGCACAATAAAACACTGTTTTATGGACTTTACTATGTCAGTTTTTTATTTTATTTGAGAATCAAAGATCGTATGTAAGTTGGGGGATTATGGAGTGTGGCATTAACAAGGAGGACTATTGGCAGTCACCTCACTGTTTTTAAGCTCTTTTGACCCCCAGATTGAAACAGCTGAGGGTCCAATATTTGAGGCACAGGAGGGGAGTGAAGCACCCGCGCCAGTTATTGGGTTTCAAGCACTCCAGCACTTTATATTCCAGCGCCTTATACTTCCAAGCACATTTATGCACCTTTGTAGATATTTGGAGCACTGTTGCACATATTTGTGGGACTACCTTAGCATTTTATTGTTCATATATTGTTGCACTTGGACACTTTATTTTTACTAGATTTAATAGTTTTTAGGCAAGCGCTGTTTTATTGTCATTTATTTACTCCTGGACATGCTGACCTGCTCCCGCTGTCCTCCCCTTGCTCCCGATCATCCAGGAAGGATTCTTCCTTGTGCTGTAAAGGGTCCCTCCAGCACTCAAGCCCCAGGCCCGAGGTCACCACTCCTAGACTAGGGGGTGCCCTGTGAGGGCCTCCGACAGCCTCTCCAGCACTCCATCTTCATATTCAACCCAACTGCCCCTGCTGGTGGGACCCATGAGTACATTTGAGGTGGCCTGCCCCCTGCCAGCCCATTTTGCTGAAAATTGGCTGGGACCCTCATCAATACTCCAAGCAGCTCCTCCTACACTCCATCCCACTGCATCTGGAAGCTTCTCCAAGGTTCCATAAAGCACATTCATCAATGAGCCCACTTCCCCACGAGTATAGTGGCTGATAGTGAACCCAGTGGTTTGAGACACTGGGAGGCTGTGAGGTACAGAAGGGTTGACACCTTATTCAGCTAGGGGATGAGGCCAGCTGCTTTCTCTGCAGGGAGCTCTACTGTGTTCTTGCAAGTATCTAGGACTGCCCCCAGAAATATCACCCTCTGTGGGGGACCAGGTTGGCTTTTCTGCCAACTGATTATCCAACAAATTTTAGTAGGGTTAAATAGTGAAACTATTGCAGACCCAGCCTGCGCAAAATGACGACGACAGTGAGAAGGTGTTAGCTCATTTACGTCAGGAGGCAATTGCAAGATGATTTTGCATTTAGGTCCCGGACCTAAGACCCTTCAGTTCTAACTCCCCAGTGTAGTGAATTTTCCGTCTCTGGCCAGGAGATGTCAAACATATAGCACTTAAGCTTAATGCAGATACATCTGATTTATTCCATTTCGGCTCACATATTTATGGGAAATTTGAGAGGGAAAAACCAGTTCAAACTAGTGTACAATCCATGGGTCAGTTTAACAATAGAATATATCTACTTAAGACAATACACGAAAAGGCTTTTGTTTTCCCTAACACAGTGCTGTAAATGTGGGGTGTAGTGTGTCTGAAATTGCATTTGTGGAAAAGCCGTCCCGTCTCTGTTCAGCTGTCTGATGTGTTAATATGTAAGTAATTGTCAATGTGTTCAGGTGTTGTCTGAAATCCATATGCAAAAGTTAAGTGTCCAGGATGAATGAATGAAATGTGTTTAATATGTAAACACTCATCAATGTGTCTGTAATCTGTATGCAAAACCTAACTGTTAAGTGTCCAGGATGAATGAGACTTGTTTAATATGTAATTGCAAGGGACCACATTCCATTGGAAAGTGGGCACTAGCTAAAATGAATTTTCTCTGGTATCATGAAATTTAATATTTCATTAAGGGACATTGATACACTCTTTCAGAAGGACTTTGGAGAATGTCCTCGGAGTTGTTGACAGGCCGAACAGTAAACAGAGGAACTGAAAATGGTACTCCATAACTGCAAACTGTAGATACCTGTAAAACTCCTGGTGGACTGGGACAAGCAGGTACGCATCCTTCAAATATAAGGATAACATCCATTCCCCCGTCTAATGGCTTATGTGGTTGACTGCAAAGACTCCATTCGGAAACTTTGTACCCGGATAATCTTGTTCAAAGCCTGAAGGTCTAATACTGGTCTTAAATCTCCTAGTTTTTTTTTTTTTAACCAAGAAAAGTGGAGAATAAAAACCTTGATACCTCTCTTGAATAGGGACTGGTTCTATGGTACCTTTGCACAAAAGCGACTGAATGTATTCAAACAATATCTGAAGTTTTTGTTGGTACCGAGGAAGCTTTGTGCGGGCGAAGTGAGGTACCCTAGGAGGGGCTGAGAATTCCAACAATGGCCTTCTTGAATCACTTTCATGACCCAAGGGTCCTTGACCTGCTTTGCCCAGACCTATGCAAAACCGCACAATCTGGCTCCTACTAGGCACTTCTGGGTGGGGAGAACCCCTCAAAAGGGTTTCTGCTGCTGAGAAAAAGCAGGTTTTGACTTAGCCAATCAAACCACTAACGTCTGGGGTGATTTCCATCCCCTTCTGAAATCCTTTGATATTCTAAAGGACCTAGCATCCCTTAGCCTATTTGTAAATTGTCTTCTCTCCAGTTGGCGTCATTGTCTAGGCTTTATATCTTGTGGGATTAATCCCGACTTGCCTCCTGTCACCTTAGAAATTGCAGTCTTGAGCTTGCTGCCAAACAGACCTGTTCCTTCAAGGGAGTTCAGCAACAATTTGATTTGAAAGAGGCATCCGCCATCCATCCCCTAAGCCACAAAGCTCTTCTTGCCATCACTGAGGAGAGCATAACACTCGCAGTGAGTTAATAACAACTTTCCTACAAAGTCACAGTTTGCTTATTTATATTCAATATCTTCATTACCACAGAATTTCAAACTCCCAACAGCAGCTCTGCACTCTTGGCCCACACTCTTATTGCTTTAGCCACTGACATGTGTGCCGGGAAAGGCCTGCAGGCACCTCCTGCAGAAGTGTACATTTTCTTCAATTCTGTATCTATTTTCCTTTCCGAGGCATCTTGAAAGGATACCACATCATCCAATTGGCAACGTGACATGCCTAGCTAGTCTAATGACTGCCACATCTACCAGTGGAGCTACTTCCAGCGGATGGACCTCCTCCTCCTTAAATGGGTACATCTGTTGGACGGTGATGGTTTTCTGTCCACTTTCTTCCATTAATCATAGATGAGGTTCCTTACTTCCTCAGAGGAAAAGAGAGAAATGGCTTTCTTAACTGGGGGTAATATTTTCTGTTTTTTTGCCAGCTTTGTGATTTCTTCCTCCCATTCAAGAGCCAATCTTATTGCCCTTACTAGGCCAGTCTGATTGAACAATATTAACAACAATATGAAAACTTTTTTTTGGACATTAACAATGTTAATAGCATACGAGTTTGCATCACAACCAAAAAGCCTATTTAAACAGGCCACAATTTCAAAGAAATATTATATTTTTTTTGGACAGTGACGGTGTTAATGGGATATCGGTTTGCACCACAGTTAGTGAATTAAATAAAGTATTGTAGTCCTCTACACTACCCAGTGATAGTGCAAATGATTAACACAAAAATAAACAAAAACAAACTGACTGCAGCCAGCACTGACATGCATTCCTGCACCAATGGTATTATTATTCCTTGAAAAAGTGCAGTGCAATCACAACATAATCAATAGAAAAACACTACTGACATGCATTAATGTGCAAATCAACATTATTGCAATATGACCTAGCCGTTTAGAGTGAAATTATATGAATTCATGTGCAAAGAAATAAAATGTCTTAATATGTATCAAAAATCATACTAAGGAAAAAAAAAAAAAAAAAAACACAATGTAAAGTGCATATAAACTTAAATAAAATATAATATGTACAGTACAAAAGTCTAATCCACAGTTTAGTTGCTATACTCCAAAGGTTCTCAGTGTCCAAAAACAATCTTCAGTGATAATGATTCAGGATAAATTACCGTGTACACCCAGTGTAATCCACCACCAATTACTTTGCTTTCCACATGAAGGTGAAGGGCAGGGATGGCCCTATGGGTGAATAAACGGTGGCAAATTCCCAAAACGGTGCAGAATCCATCAACTAGAAAGGCAGGAGTTTCAAAGCCAGCAATTTGATCAAGCTGCTATTTAGGCACTGAGTAAGGGTGTTGCTGAGGGTAAAGTAAAGACTGCAAAAAACAATGGTGTGGTCTGCTGCACATACAGGTGAGCTCTGGGGTACTCAATTAGGGCAGCTCTTCTCAGGAGTAAAGGTAAACTCTGGAGAGAATATACTGTACAAGAAAAACAGAAAAGTGTAGACTTTTTAATTTAGCACATAAGGTGTAAGATCTACACCTGAAGAAAGAGCGTGCATGCTCAGTTAGAGCTTCGCGCACGGTCAGAAACGCGTCGTGTTGTCTTAGCTTCCCAGTGATGTCACACACTTCTCTCCGCGTTGTGTGTCTTTTCACGGCCTGCTGGGGACCCGGAAGTAAGTAGGAGACTGCCGGCATCATCTTCTCCTACAGACCACGGTCCTCCCAGGCTGTCGGATCGGATAGAACGGACTGACATCTCACCAGGAGGATCCGTATTACTGCAATATCCCAAATAGTCTGATGGTTTCTGGCTTCTGTGAGTTGCCGTTTGTCTTTTTACTATGTGCTATATTAAAAAGTCTACACTCAGAGGCGCTTTTCTGATTTTCTTGTATCATATGTATGCCTTGGCTGTATAGCATGCCAAGTACCAAAAAAGACAAAAGTGCCCTGCCTGCAGATAAAGCAGCACCTCTATTACCAGTGCTTTGGCCTGTGAACACAGAAGCTGCTTGCCCACTCATGGCTGCATGAAAATGTCTGTGTCTCTTTTAAGGCCTCTTAGACATGATGATGAAAATGTGGATCTTATTCTCTTTTATTTGCAGCTATTGAAAGATCTGTATTGAATTTGATGGATAGAAGGGACTGACATCTCACCAGGAGGATCCGTATTACTGCACTATCCCAAATAGTCTGATGGTTTCTGGCTTCTGTGAGTTGCCGTTTGTCTTTTTATTATGTGCTATATTAAAAAGTCTACACTCAGAGGCGCTTTTCTGATTTTCTTGTATCATATGTATGCCTTGGCTGTATAGCATGCCAAGTACCAAAAAAGCATGAAAATGTCTCTGTCTCTTTTAAGGCCTCTTAGACATGATGATGAAAATGTGGATCTTATTCTCTTTTATTTGCAGCTATTGAAAGATCTGTATTGAATTTGATGGTGACAGAAGTTCATGCTGCTGCTTTTGCTGACCCCATTAAAATAAATAAATAACCTAACAAAATAAATCTCACCTAAAATGAAGCTCAAACCTAAAAGAATGTAAAAAACAAATTAACCTAAAACCATAATAAAATCCCTTTTTTTGCTTCAGCAAAAAAAAAAAAAAAAAAAAAAAAGAATAACTAACTTTCTGATAAAGACAAATAAACAGCTTAAAATAACAAAAATGGGAAACAGAAGCAACACTACATCAGAGGTGGGCCGTTCCATATGATTAAATATACAAAACCAGCGGCGCTCGATCACACTATAGACTAATACAAATGAATAACAGAAAAAAAACTGAAGGCTGCCAGTACATAAATAAATGAATGTCATGAATAATTAGTAATAGTACAGTACCAACATGTATCAAACATAATGGTGAGAAAATCCAGTTCAATGTAAAGTCCCACAAATGATGAAGATACACCTCAAAAGGCAAGGAACCAAGAAATCCGACACCAGGAGATGGGAACAAGGTTGGAGAAGAGGATCACCACATGCATCAAAATAGAAAAGATGTCCCCTTACCGGAACCAATTGACCACCGGTTAGGGTAGGTCAAAATGGGCTCATATTCAAATGTTTCCCCTGGAACAGGCAAATCTCCAGAAAGCAGTCAATCTAATCAATGCAGGTAGCAGTTCCAAAACTCTACTAGATATTCAGCCTTAAATGCACCATAGACCTCCAAAATAAAGAGGAGGCTCCAATGGCATAGTATACTTCTTTAATAAATATAAAAAGCAGATAATATGGCAACTCACATATCCAACCATATGAAAGCGCATGGAATGTTAGGGAAGCCAAGGTAAGCGTGTAAGCGTAAGCCTTTTACAATGTCCTCATTGTGACAAAATGCGTCAGGCACACCCGCACGTCGACACGCTTACCTTGGGCGTGTCGACGTTATGAAATGTTTAGGACTGATTTACTTTATACTGTTGATTGGTCCCCTTTGAGGGTCCATGGTTGTGACGACTACATTGATTTGCGCCAGACACTGCCATTTTTTTTGTCATCCCCAATCTTTTATATTATGTGGGCTGCAATCTAGGTCTAGGCCATCATTGTCCAAAATCTTGCACCTGAGTAGATGGCTCATCAACAATGGCTTTGACAATACATTATTTCCTAAATGTTTTGGAGTCATCTAATATCTGACTGTTGAATGTTTTGTCTGAATTTACCTTCAGGTTAAACACTTAGCCCATGCCTAATTACAAGAGAGTGGGCTGGACTTTTATAGTACAGCAATGCCAAAATAAAAAAAAGTAAAGAAATAAGCAGGTAGGTCATACTCGAGGTCTAATTTAATCTTTGAATTTATTTAATTCTTGATTGTTTTAAGTGGTATTTTTTTGTGTAAAAGAAAATTATATTTTTTATTTTGTATATTTTAACTTGCTCCCTAAATCTATCCAATCACAAACTGGTTAGTCCTTCCTAAAACAGTGCTCTGGAAAATATTTTAAAACAGAACAAAAAGCACAGAAACCTTTTTTTCTGACTCACATTGCTGTGTATGTGTTTATTATTCACTCTGATTTGCAGTAGAAGTCAAAAAAGAAAATGACATTATTTTGTATGTCAAAATACATAATTCATTCATCAGCACACTTGAATGAATTATGAGAACAACAATCCAAGAAAATTCAAAAGTAACAGTATGGTAATGCAAAAGCTAATCTAAAATCTTCTGCAACCTTTTGTGCTCAGCAAGTATACTGTAAAATATATTGAAATGGGATTAATTCATATTTATATGTTAATAAAATTAACTGCAAAATTTGAGTGTTTAAAATCACTGCATTTTAAGGTGTTTGTTACCCCTATTTTTATGTCCTAAATTATGCGGGTGGATCATTTTTCCTACCCTTTATTCATTATTTAATTGTTAATGTTTAAATTCATTTTGGGTTACCTGTAGAGTTTTCTGTTGCATAAACTCTATAAAGAAATATAAAATGTGTAGAATATATAAGAGGGGTGGTACTTTATAAAAAAAAAAAAAAACAACCAGGGGAATTTAAAGCAGCCCCATTGACAATTTTCTGGTGGTAATTCCCTTAGGCTCGGTTCACATCTATGCAGTTTGTGATTGATGAGTTGTACAGTGCATTTTGTGTTTTTATACACAGGTTTTTGATGCGTTGTGCATTTCTTTTTTTTTTTGGCCAATTGGAAAAAAACACTGCTTTAATATCAAAGGATGTCGGATCACATTTTTATCTCCTGCTTCCTCCCTGTCCTTTGTGTGTGTTTTGCGTGGAGTATCATGGCTGCAATTTTGTTTTTTTTTAGCTGCAGCCACTGCTACTGCTGCACTCTTGCTTGAGGATATTGGGTGCATCCGATGAATGCCAATAGGGAACAGGGATGGCAATTCTGGATAATTTACAATGACCTCCAAGCACATGAAGACAAATTTCTTAAGTACACATGGATGAGTACATAAATTTTAACAATGTATTTCCAACCCTAACAGCTCAAGTGCAGTCCCAAAAAAACATTGGTTGTATGTAGGTGCTTGCATAGGTATCACATTGTGTTTTAGGTTATATCAGTAACATTTGTTTTTTTAACACAGTTTTGATGAATTGTTAGGTTTACTCAGCAGCAAGCTGCAGTGACAGAACTCGACCTCCAGGGACAGTATTCCACCAGTTGAAAAGCTAATAATCACATTGAGGTATGTGTGTTTAATTTTTTTTGCTGAATCGTTAACACCCAAAACTCTAGACAAATGAATAGGGCACAGGTAAGTTTGCAATGGCCAAAAAAAACATATTTTTTTTAACAGTTTTCAAAAACGTATAACCTCTATAAAACTTTTTGAACTTAGTTATTCAAAATATTAAGTTGATTTTTTTTATTTACAGTAAAGTAACAATTTTTTTCCAGAAAATTTATAAATTGTATAATCCATTGTGCATACAGTATATATATATATATATATATATATATATATATATATATATATATATTTTTTTTTTTTTTTGCAACATTTTTAGTAGATTTTTTCTCTTTTTTAACAGTAAACGACATGACTATGTTCACATTTTGCCATCTCATAAACTGGTATGTAAATTCCTCTATGTGATGATCCTGGTTGATTTGAGAACATAGAATGTTCACTTTCTACAAAGTGCTCTTTCTGAGCTCTGCATGGAGCATTTTGAAAATTGTAAGGTGGCCACCTATTTGTTATATCTGGCGCTACAAAATGTGATACTGGTGGGCCAACTGTAGATGCATTGGAAGATGGGATTGGGTCCAGCTGTCAAAGTGGCAGTCTGTAGGGATAGGGATTGCCAGCCCTGTAAGCGGGCTGGATAGACAGCTGGTAATATGTTGGAAGGTTATGAAAAGGGCATAGGTAACCGTTTATGTTGACTGCTGTGGGGTAATTATAGCTGGCTGGGCACTGGATAAGGTAAAGGGGATATAAGATTTAATGCATTGCTTCACTGCAATCTTTATTTTTTATCATCAGGGATCTAAACAATATATGGAACAAGTGCTTTCTGCTGAGAGATTGACATTTGATTAAGCAAAGAGTTTGCCATTTTTTTAGATGACTGTTTTGGGCCACCTCCCCTCTTAGATGTGGACCAATTAGGCAATGGTGCAGCAGCCCCCTTCTCCTCCTGCTCCTCATCAAAAGCCTCCTCTGCCATATGTGAAGTAGGAGACCCTGTATTTAGAGTCTCCTGTCTTGACACTGAGGGGACTTCTGCATCAGGATAATTTTTCCAGCAGATGTCTGTGCTGAAAATCCTAAAAGAAACAAAATCGGTTGATTTATATTAATAATTGAAAATATATACAGATTGAATATATCCTTTGATCCTTACTTACCTTCTCATCTCCAGAATGGGTTTAAAAAATTGAAGGTCCTTTGCATATTAGTAGGGTGTGAAGGACTTTTCAGCCGAACCACTTCATCATCAACATGGGGACGAGGTGCTTTGGGGTGGGGGGGCAGAGGCTCTGCTCCCCCACCCCAAAGTGTCCCCCATATTAAAGGCATGTGGCCCGGTATGGTTCAGGAGGGGGATCCCTCCCCTTTTCTGCCCTGCCAGGCTGCATGCTTGCATAAGGGTATGGTATGAATTTTGGGGGGACCCCATGCCATTTTTTCAAAAAATGTTGGCATCGGATTCCCCTAAAATCTATACCAGACCCAAAGGGCCTGGTAGGGATGGGGGGGCCCACGCCATTTTTCTCACATTTTTCTTTTGCCGGCAATGTTGTATTAGTTTTTTCAGCTGTCAGCAGGGAAGCCCGCTGACAGCTGATGACTCATCCGTTGTTAAGAAAGGGGTGACAGGCCCACTCCTTAACAACTGGCAGCTATTTACTGTTCGTTCAGCAGGCAAACACACCACTGAAATTCGCAGAGCAGGCAACGCATAGCAGCCGTTGTTGGGACTGAACTTATGCTAGACCTGAACTGCTCACCCAACACTACTGCCACGTGGTGCTGTTGCCAACCAATGAGAAAGAAGGGGCATTGTTGCAAAAAAGCCAGGCCTGTTTTCAAATGGGGATATTAAAAAATAGCATAACATTTAACAAGTCTACATCTAGATTAATGTGAATATACTATTTTCAACATGCCTTTCTAAAGCATGTACAGTGCTGGCTCCTACCCCAATACTACATCATCTCCTCTGTCCCTCTTGCTCCAAAAATTGTTGATAAAAATACATTCTTCAACATTTTTATTCTGTGTCATATCACTACAGAAAAATAAAAATAAAAAGACACAACATTCTTCTAGAATTAGACAGGCATTCAACTAACCAATCTCATTCTCACACAGAAGAAATGTTGGAATCCGACTCTTCTAATTCTACCTCTATATCTTTGCAGGCACTTCCACGACATCTGGACCTCAATCGTCATGATCACACAAGCGTACTCGGAATGGTGGTGGGTACTTCCCCTGTGATCCTAGCAGTAAAAAGCGCCCAAATTCACCTCAATCGGGAGACACTAGTTCCAGAGTTAGTAATTTAACACTTGTTCTTCAGAAAGTATTAAATAAGGGTACCAGTTATGTCACATCTAAAACCCAGAATACACAACCAATGATTTTTTAGACTCACAAACATTTACCACACCTAGGCTCACCAAACAGGGCAATTTAAAAGCCTATGCACTTTAGACTCCACATCCCTAATGTCCACACTTAATGCAGAATTCAATATCAATAATCTGACCACCATACCATGGCACTACAACTGGGACCAGGGTTTTGCCTGACATACTCTATAGACACTATGAAAACTCTAAAGGATCTTTATATGTTTGCATGTAATCTAACTTTTAAATACATGTTTGATGAAGAACGGAAACAGAAAAAGCTGGAAATAGATCTAACTGAACAAATAAAAAACTTCAACAAATTCAGAGCTCTCAGAGATCTGATGCTCCTCTATGATGAGAGGTCAACCGACTCATTATCCTGATCCTGATTGTTAAGTTGAAATTACACAGACACTGCCTTCAACATTTAAACCTCAGGGAACTACATTTAAACCAAAGGCGGCTCCTGATGATGTCATTGTGATGAAACACGTAGGGCGGAGCTACCAGCATCTTTGTGTCACTTACGGTAGGAGTCTGTGAAACGCACCACACCTGGACTTCCTGTTTTTTTTTGCTGTTATGTCGGCTTGCTGTAAGTGCATTGGAATGTTCTTATAATAAAGGTACCATACTCTTTTGCACTATGGGCTACTGTTCTTCATGTCTCCACATGTGTAAGGAGGAATGAAGAAAAATAACTCCTCTATATATGAGCCATAGGTCTGCTGCTCCAAATACAGGGTTATACTTGAATGTGGAACTCAGGTCTGCTGTCCCTAACAGTGGTTGTTTGGAAGCCTGCTACCCCCCAAAGGGGAGAGATTTCTGGTGAGTGAGGCACTATAGGGGGAGCACAGCTTGTGAAACACCACTAACATACACTTATTTAAGCATATTTGGAGCACCCTAAAGAGCACCTGTCACTTTATGTTTGATGAATTTTGAAAAGGACTTTATTTTATAGCATGTAGTAACTTTTGTATGTAACTGCACAGCACCTAGCACTTTAAAAGAACACTGGACATTTTTTTCTCACGGAAAAATATTTATTGTTACATAATTTCTGGTCACGGAAGCATTTATTGATTTATTTCTGTTTGTTTTGCATTTATCTTATAAGTAAGTTTGAATTTATCACTATGAGCCCTTATATTTTAAGCACAAAACACTTTTTTTCATAGTAAATTTCTTAGCAACATGTGTAAAGCAGTGCCCCACCCCCTCCACACCTTTTCACATTTAAACCAAAATCACGCAATTTTCCAGATTAATCGATATGTATACTCAATACCAAAAAATGTGTCTTGCTGTTCTAAACAATGACACTGGTATCTCCCTATTAATCCAGAAGTAGTTACCACTTTCGAAAGCAAATTTTGAGGGCATCATCAATAAAGATACCCTGGACTTCCTTAATGTAAAATTTCCAAGAGTACATACATTTTATACACTGCCAAAAATCCAGAAAATAGCCTGAACCCCCCAGGCAGACCTACCGTATCTGGTATAGGCTCACTTGCGGAACAAGCAAGCAGGTTCAGCAACTCCTTTCTACTTCCCCACGTTCTATGTCTACCTTCATCCATCCAGGATACATCTGACTTGCTAAGACATATTGAGGATATTCAGGCTCCACGGGTGTCCTGCTCATAGCAGTTGACATTGAAGCACTTTATTCAAGCATACTGAGCAGGGCACTCGGGCAGCGGAATTATTCCTTCATGGAGCAGGACAGATCTACTTGGCCCCTCAATAAATGAATTCTTCAAGTATTGAGGTTTATCTGAACTAGAAACTTCTTTACAGTTATGGATAAGACATACGAACAAGTTCAGGGAGTGGCAATGGGGATGTGCTGCACACCCTCATATGCTAATCTCCACTTGGGCAATTGGGAGAGATCTATTTTCTAAGACGAAAACTACACAACCAAGTTGACTCAAGTAATGTGCTGGTTTTGATACATAGATGATCTATTAATTGTGTGGACCGGGCCACCAGATGAGTTAAACTCTCTACTGGAGTTACTCAATACCAACGACTACAATCTTAGATTTACCCACACAATCAGTGAGAACAGGATATCCTTTTTGGATCTTGAGATCATGCTAGAACCAGTTGGTCACATCACTACAACTCTATTTCCCAAAACCAGTGCAGGGAATACACTTCTACATGCATCCAGTGCACACTTGGCACCCCTAATTAGGAGCATCCCCTATGCTCAATATCTGCGACTCTGCAAAAAAATCACACGGGATATTGATTTCCAAAAAGAAGCCTACAAACTACAACACCCACTGGCTCATGGGTATTCCCGGTCACTTCTTAAAAAGACCTACAATAGAGCTAAAAGTCAATCCAGAAAATCATTGCTATGTAGGCACAAAGTTCAAAATGTCAATCGAAAGTCAATTACAGGCTATTGTATCTAAACACTGGCACTTACTGACCTTACAAATATGTCAGGGCCACCCCTGAACTTGTATTCAGGTGTACTGTATCCTTACGGGACCACCTGACTGCTAGTCATTATTGCCCTGATCGTACAGGACCCTCACTCCCCCATGGCACTTATTGGTGCGGGCAATGCCCCTGATGTCCCTGGGTGACTGAGTGTCCTGTGTCTATACTCCCCAACGCCCAACATCATAGATTACGTGCCCATACAGACTTCACTATTCAAAGGGTCATCTATCTAATGACCTGTCACTGCTAAGCCTTTTATATGGGCAAGAAAAGACATCAATTCGGCCAGAGGATAGGTGATCACATCTATTACACTTTCAATGGGAAAATGTTAACCTCTGTAACGAGACAGATTTGATTACACCACAGGTTTGATAATATCGTGGTGATCTTCTGTGTCCTAGAGGTCATACCCCCAGGGGGTGGGAGGTGATTGGGATTGATGCATACTCCAATGTGAAACCCTTTGGTTAGAATGTTTAAATGCAATTTACCCTCCGCGTCTCAATTAGATGTACACATTCAAACCCTTTTTGTGACAATTCAGGTTTTAATATTTTCATTTTGCTTTCTTATTTATTCTCTTCCCCTTCTTTCTATTCCCCCTCCCTCGTCCCTTCCTCTCTCCTCCCTCTCTCCCTCTTTCCCCATGCCTCACCCCTTTTCCGCTCCCCCTATATTTTTAGTTTTTCTTGGTCTCCTGTTTATTCTTTTTTCCCTCCTCCCTGGATGCGGTTGGCTACTTGATTCAGGTACTTACTTCATATATGCCCTAGACCTTCCATAAACCACATGTTAACATTCTGTTTATTATCTAGTTCACTATATGTTTGGCCACAGCCTAGCTATTATACTCTGATTTTTTTTATTTATAGGAGCCCGATTATGGTTTTGTCTATCTCCTCTTAACCTCACAAATAATAAGCTGATTTTTTTATAGGGTAAGCTTACCTATTTCTTTGTATTGAAATAGGATCCTTGTGACTCCTGAATATCTAACCTATACATGCATGGTTTGGGGGATCGGTATCCTGTTTTATACATATCACTTCTTTTTTAAAACACCCTCATTGCAATATACAGTATCTCACAAAAGTGAGTACACCCCTCACATTTTTGTAAATATTTTATATCTTTTCATGTGACAACACTGAAGAAATGACACTTTGTTACAATGTATAGTAGTGAGTGTACAGCTTGCATAACAGTTTAAATTTGCTGTCCCCTCAAAATAACTTAACACACAGCCATTAATATCTAAACAGCTGGCAACAAAAGTGAGTACACCCCTTGGTGAAAATGTCCAAATTGGGCCCAATTAGCCAATTTCCCTCCCTGGTGTCATGTTACTCATTAGAGTTACAAGGTCTCAGGTGTGAATGAGGAGGTGTGGTAAATTAGGCGTTATCACTCTCACTCTCTCATACTGGTCACTGGAAGTTCAACATGGCACCACATGGCAAAGAACTCTCTGAGGATCTGAAAAAAAGAATTGTTGCTCTACATAAAGATGGTCTAGGCTATAAAAAGATTGCCAAGACCCTGAAACTGAGCTGCAGCATGGTGGCCAAGACCATACAGCGGTTTAACAGGACAGGTTCTACTCAAAACAGGCCTCGCCTTGGTCGACCTAAGAAGTTAAGTGCAAGTCATCAGAAGTTGTCTTTGGGAAATAGACGTATAAATGCTGCCAGCATTGCTGCAGAGGTTGAAGGGGTGGGGGGCCAGCCTGTCAGTGCTCAGACCATATGCTGCACACTGCATCAAATTGGTCTGCATGTCTGTCATCCCAGAAGGAAGCCTCTTCTAAAGATGAAGCCCACAAACAGTTTGCTGAAGACAAGCAGACTAAAGATATGGATTACTGGAACCATGTCCTGTGGTCTAATGAGACCAAGAAAAACATATTTGGTTCAGATGGTGTAAAGCGTGTGTGGTGGCAACCAGATGAGGAGTACAAAGACAAGTGTGTCTTGCCTACAGTCAAGCATGGTGGTGGTAGTGTCATGGTTTGGGGCTGCATGAGTGGTACCAGCACTGGGGAGCTACAGTTCATTGAGGGAACCATGCCAACATGTACTGTGACATACTGAAGCAGAGCCTGATCCCTTCCTTTGGAGACTGGGCCACAGAAAAGTATTCCAACATGATAACAACCCCAAACACACCTCTAAGACAACCACTGCCTTGCTAAAGAAGCTGAGGGTAAATGTGTTGGACTGGCCAATCATGTCTCCAGACTTAAACTCTATTGAGCATCTTTGGGACATCCTCAAACAGAAGGTGGAGGAGCGCAAGGTCTCTAACATCCACCAGCTCTGTGATGTCACCATGGAGGAGTGGAAGAGGACTCCAGTGGCAACCTGTGAAGCTCTGGTGAACTCCATGCCCAAGAGGGTTAAGGCAGTTCTGGAAAACAATGGTGGCCACACAAAATATTGACAAGTTGGGCTGAATTTTGACATTTTCACTTAGGTACTGTACACAATAACTATAGAAACAATGAGTTACTGTTATTAATGAAAAATATATAATGTATTCATGTTTTCCAATGTCATTTATAGTATGTGGTCCCCCTATTTGGCTGTCTTACTCTCCTGAAGAAGCGGGCAACCGCAAAACATGTTGAGAGTTTTCACGTCTACACCTACAACCTTTTTGGTGGTAGTTTTTGGTCAGCACCCTCTTGCAAGGGTGTAAGGGATTACATAGAGGGACCCTTTTATATACACACTGTATGTGCTTCTGTGATTTTAAATTTGAAGTTTGTTTTTGTATATGTTCAATAAAAAGCTTTTTGATTTTATCTAAACTGTGTAATGTCTGAGGGCGGTACTGCTAAAATTCCTTTGCCCCAACCTTCCAAACATTTTTTTTAATGAAATATTGGGATGTGGATACCTTTTTATTACTATTAATGTTCCCTGAGCAATCCTCATACTCCTTTAACAAAAATAATGAATTATACCAACTGTAGAGTACAATATTTGGAATAAACAATTTCAGTGTGGGAACTAGAGTATAGCAATCTTTCAGAAGCCTTTGCTCAAGTTTTTTTAAATGAGTCACAATAAAAAAAAAAAAAAAAACTGCACTTTTAATATAAATTTGCAGATCCAGTATGATCCATGTTATTCCACAAACTGAAAATCAGATTTTCATTCACAGAGCAATTACAATCACTTGTAGATTATGTTGATAAGTTGGTTTTAAAATATACAGTTATTGATAATTTAATAATTAAAATATTAGATACTCTACCTAAAATGTGTTTACTTAAAAAGATTTTATACAATCTTACATTTCACTAACTTTATTAAATGTATCCGGAGTTACTTACTGTTTCAGAATAATGAAGTGATAAAATACTGTATAATCATAGTGCAAATCTATGCACATAAATAAAGGAGAATTCAATTTCCTGGATAATGACAATAATATCATTCGTATCTTAGAATATGTCATTATTCCAAGAAAGAGTGTTTGTTAGGAATTATTTCAGGACATTTCAACATCTGCACAAAAAAACTACACACTGCTTTCATATCAACCTTGTTCATTTTTCCAGTATACCAAGATTCTATGGATAGCAAAGATTTTAAAAAAATAATAAAAACACACGTAATACACTTCAGCTGCTTTGAATGGGGAATTTTTATGTGAATCTTTATTTTGCATTTTTTTTTTTCAGTTCAGATGCAATCATTGTGGAATGTGTGTGTTGTTTTCTTTCTGGAAATATCCTTTTAGCATTATGAAAGGTCATACTTATACTCTTTATTCTTTGTAAACATTGTCTTCTGGTTTAAAACCACGCTAAACCCATCACCTAAAATCTGAAGTCAGAGGTTGGGACACTTGCAGAGATTGCTCTTCATATACCCTGATTTTTCACAGGACTAATCATTTATAGCAATAGATATAACAAGATAGTAAAAACATGCTAAAAACATTCTAATCAACTTACAGTACATCATATTCCACTACCTTTGTGGATAAAATAAAAAAATGACTAGTCGCTCTACATAACTGCTCCAGATTTTGCTTTTTCCAATTTTAGTAAATTGAATAGATTTATCTTCAGCTTATTCAGTTAAGCTTTGAAAATAAAAGCTAGAAACCAATTGGTTTACATGCACAGTTGCTCCAAATTCTGTTTTCTCCAATCTTAGTAAAGTCCCCTTAGTGTATTTTACTGACAGTACAATAAATTACTATTCCTAATTTATGTATTTATTGTTGCTATTATATTAAAAATGAATGAATTAGGAATTATTTATTGTAATGGAAATTTCAAAGTGCTAGTAAAGTTTTCTGTTAAACTATACTGTTTTTCGAAATTTGCTGACAGTAAAATCTTTGTGTCCGATGGGATTTGGGTTTGTGTCAATGGCATCAGTTTGATATTAGTTTGAGATGCTTCTGTGATTGTTCAATGAGGTGTGCATTTAACCTGCAGTTGACCATCTGCTGATCTGCATTTAGCCTGCTTCAAGTGGGTTTCGCGTACACAAAAACTTGCATAGCAATGCAAAACCCATCTGAAATGAAAAAAAGCCTAAAGTGTATTTGTTATGGATGCCCATGTTTGTACTGGTTACATCCATGGACAATGTGGACTATAACATAACGAAGATTTAATATAACTAAAAGGATGTTTTCTTTATATTGTACAAAACTTGGCCTTTCTTTCTCAGCTGTTTACCTGTGTTTGTCATTGAATAGAATACTCCCTGGAAAGGCGATCTCCCCATATTGAGGGCATGGGGTGGTTTGGTATAAGATTATTTTTTTAAATTTTTTATTTTTAAGTGCTTCCTCTATAACAGACCCTTATTCTTAGTTGCTAGGGAAGGGAGGAGGATAGTGGTGACATCAATGCCCAAATAGGACCATGTGGCCATATGCAGGCATTGATGTAACCTCCATGATCCACACCCATTGCTTTCATGGCGAGGTATTCCTGGCCATTTAAATTAATAGACCAGGAGACATCAGTGGTTGGTAAGGATGTGGCCGGTGCAAGCACCCATGGCTTTCTTCGCAACCATTGACAGCTGGAATCTGTTCACGCTTAATGCCCTAATTGGCTGTTGTAGGGTTTGTTAGCCCAATTTTATTTAAATGGAAAGAAAAGTGTAACAAAAGAAAGAAGAAAAGTTCAACACAGAACAGTTGCTCACACAGGCAGTTCCACCAATGATTTAGCCTCCTGGCTCTCTTTAGCAGCACCGCTACCCAGACCTTGTGTCGCATCGTCTCTGGACCATCTAACACAGTGTCCCTGTTTTCATGCACAAACAATGTACCTTTATTAGCAATCTTTTTTGCAGCTCCCTGCTGCTTTGTTGAATCCTGTACTGTGCAGGCATGCTCCCTTGTCAACAACGGACTCCTTAGGAGGGTGGAGCCCAGAACCCTAGTTCTGACTCTACAAAAATTCAATTCACACCCGCACAAGCAGTGTGTTGGTTGTTCCTAAAACCAGGACCCAAGATTGGAGATTTCATCCCACCCGAGTCTCTAAGAAATTTCCAGGCTCCAGGTCCCAATCTGGGTTTTACAAACCACTGATTGATATATCTATCTATCTATCTATCTATCTATCTATCTATCTATCTATCTATCTATCTATCTATCTATCTATCTATCTATCTATCTATCTATCTATCTATCTATCTATCTATCTATCTATCTATCTATCTATCTATCTATCTATATATATATATATGTATATCAGTATATAGTATACATATTCTCATCTAGTTGTGTGTATCATCCAACAGGTGATATATATAGTCAGGTGTGCAACATCATCACTGAGCGACACCCAGGCAGCAGGCAAGTGATGATGCAATCAGAGTTTATAAAAGACAGCAGTCTGCACATGTCCAAGATGGCTGCTAACAGGAAGGCAAGGTAAGACCTTGACACGGCATCAATCACAGCTGGTGGTAAAGTTGCTAGATCTGTCCCCTCCACCTCCTCCTAGTTCTCCTACTTAATGCCCTTCTCTGCTAAGTCATCCTCTCTAGGGATCCTTCAAAAGATTGGGGAAATAAGTGGGCCCCACTAAGCAGCTGAGTGAACCATGTTGAACTGATCTGCTAGAATGCACGATACACTTTTTTGGCTTTATCTCATTCTGCTGTGATCAATCTGCTGGAACTGAGCATATCGGTCTGCTGACACTTGTGATATATCTGCTTATTCCTTCAATCCAGTTTTGTATCAGACCTAAAAAGCTCATAATTGCAGGTTGAGGCACTTTAGTTTACATGCAGCTGGGAACTGTCATTCATGGGATAATATTGTCGTACATGACAGCAAACATGCTCCTGAGCCATACCAAAAAAATGTAAACCATATAAAGAGATGGGGCTTTATATATCTTCAAAGGTATAATGTAGACAAACAACAAATTTTACATATTATAAAACCCTTTATTCAAAATGCAAATGTTAAAAAAAGATTTAAAACCAAAAATGTAGATTAGCCATCCAAAATCGCTGTTCATGTGGTCTTGAGATCATAAAAAATTACATAATAGATATAAGTCCTGTGTGTTCCAATTATATCCTGTCTGGACAGATGAAAGGAGAAAAAAAATGCCCCACAATCTCTAACATGGCTTCTTTTCAAGGGTAATTTTAGATGTGGTAGCTCAGAATGTTCTTGCTGTTCATAAATACTGTCAGGAAATATTATTTTATGCTCTACCATTATTGGTAATTACTTTAAAATCACTGGTTTTCACGACTATAATATTAACTATGTAATCGATAAAATCACATGTAATGCATGTTCCGTACAGTATGTGGAATGTACCACCCGTAGGCTTAGAGACCGCTTTTGTGAAAATTTAAGTGACATTAGGAATCACCAGTCTACTAAAGTAGCTCGTCATTTTAATTCACAACACTAGGGCGATCTGTCATTGGGTAAAGCACAAGTTATTGAAAGGATTAAACCTCTACTCAGGGGAGGGGATGTATTTCGCCTCCTATGTAGAAGAGAGGTCTTTTGGATCTTTAACCTCCAAACAAGAATTCCTATTGGTTAAATCTTTGAATGGGATGTCCCACATTACTATGAGTAACTTTTTTCTAGTGGTTAAATGTGCTTTCCCAAATTTTCATGTGTCATTTTTTAATTTTTGAGTTTATGGTATGTATTTCCTTGAGTATTTTCAGTTATATATAGACTTGCGATGCATACTAGCTCATTATGCCTTTGTCTTGCAGGTTTTTTTTTTTTTTTTTTTTTTTAGGGTTTACAACCGCTTTAAGTAGATAAACAGTACAAGCAAAATGTAAACATTAACAATACTCATAGCAGGCAACCTGTGGGCTTTACAATTAAAAAGTTTAAACAGCATGACAAAATGTGAGCAGGAATAAGATTCTGAAAGACTTGGGACACCCTGGGAAAGAGGAGAAAAGTAAGTTCTGCGGTACGCATAGCATGCCACATCAAACAATGGGCATGGCCAGTGTAGGGGCCTTAAAGGGGGATTGAACAGAATCTGCGCCTGTTATGTATACTGCACACATACAGTATACTACGGTTCTTGTACCCACAAAATACTAATATAAATACTAAGTACCTCCAGAATGCCCCCTTACATTCTCCAGAGTTATCCTTACATCCTCCTACAGAGTGTCCCCTAAGTTAGTGACTTCTTTCACATACAGTACCTTCTGGCCTGGCCATGACTAGTAAGTGGCTGGTGGTAAAACACTTTAGAAAAGAAGAAATCCTTGTTGGAGCCAGGCAATTAGTCAGCTGTCATGGTCTGCCTCTACTTGTGTAGTGGGGTGTGTAAATATAAGCCACATCCTGTTGCCCAATCGAAGGCTGAGCCAAGCTGGCTCTGGAAGTGCTTATGAACATTTCAGAATTGCCAACAAGGATTATTTACTCTAAATAGTTTTACCGAAAGCCACTCATGAGTCGTGAGTCACGGGGGGCCAGACCAGGAAGTAACAAGGAGGAAGCAGGATGTACTCACAGCTCACTTTCCCTTTGTCAAGCTCTGAAAAGCTCAGGCCAAATCACAGGTTCAGCAGAGTGTGGGTAGCAGGGCCAGAAAGTGTGAAGACAGACCAGGCTATTGCTGAGCAAGTCAGGTGCTGTTAACGTGTCCCGTCTCCTGTTGTGGTGTTTGGAGGAGCTTGGGAAGATTTACAGCACCAGCCATGCAGTAAATGCAGGGGCAGGAGGTATGCAGGCTGGAATGCCGTGAAAGAGTTACAGTGACAGTGCTTTAACCTCCATTATCAAGCCCAATCAGAAGAGGTGGAGATCCTGAGAAGAGAAGGATCAGAGAGGCATCCGGCTGTGACTGCCAGACTAGGAGATACAGTAGCAAGCTGGAACATACTTCAACTCCATCATCAAGCACATGAAGAGGAGGGAGGAGAGTGCGGGGAAGATCATGGAGGCATCTAGCTAGATCAGATAGGCTGGATTGGAGTGGGAGTTTGGTGCACTCATTGCTTTTCTACCTGTTGTTATGCCCAGAGTTTGGGAGGGAAAGCAGCAGAATCAGCTGTGTAGGGCTGCCCAGGAAACCTGCAGTATACCTGGGCCAGTATATGCTGTGAGACAGCAGAGCTCCCATATCATGAGTCTGCTCTGTCACCCATTTTGGTCGGGCCCCCCCTCCCCCCAACTATGGACATTTATGGACAGGAGAAAAGTGCCTGTTTTTTACAAACTGTCTGTAAATTAATGGACGGTTAGCAACACAGCCTGCTATGGTTTAGGAGAAGGGGTTTATATATATATATATATATATATATATATATATATATATATACAGTATATGAATATGCGATACCTCACATGTGTGCTTTGAACACCATTTACATATTCGGGCGTGACTTGCATGTGCATTCACTTCTACGTGTGAGCACAGAGGCTTTACTTTTTTTTTTTCTTAATTATTTTATTTATTTTTCGGGTTTTTTACACTGTACATTTAAAAAAAAAAAATGGTATAACTTTTATTGCTGTCACAAGGGTGTAAACATCCCTTGTGACAGTAATAGGCAGTGACAAATACTCTTTATGGGGGCATCTGGGTCCAAAGCATCCCAAACACTCCTCTGCACTTAAAAGCATTCAAAACGCCAATGACCAGGCCATTCCGTTGCCAGCGGGGAAGCTGTTCCACGGGGCCGGCGGCCGCAATTGCTGCCGGGCACCCACGATCGCTCCCCGTGAAGAGAGAATGGCAGACTGCTGTTGTGAACACAGCAGACCGTGTTTCCCTCTGGAATCAATGTAGAGCTCCTGTGTTCCTCCTATTTATTAGTATTCTGCTACAAAATATGTAGCAGAATACAAATTGTCCTAAAATGATAAAAAAAAAATAGATTTTGAAATTTTTTTTTGGGAATGTTATGTAGCAGAAAGTAAATTTTTTTTTTTTTTCAGAATTGTCACTCTTTTTTTGTTAAAAATCGCAGAGGTGGAGAGGTGCAGGGGCGGGGCTTCCGGTATGGCCGCTTAGCTGCAAGCTCCTCCACGATCCTGCTGCATCGCATGCCATCCTGCCTGCCCATCATAGCTGGATGCCAGTACCTCATCTGGGGAGATAGAGGAGACCCCAAGGAACCTCCAGGTACCACTATTGCATGGATTGGGGCTGTGAGGATCGGAATCGGGCATGCTCTGTTTCAGGCCTAGAAACCACATCACCCGCCATTCTGCCTCCCCCTTACACCCGGGCACCAGCACTCCATCTGGGGTGATAGAGGAGACCCCACTGACCCTCCAGGTACCACTTTTGCCAGGATTGGGGCTGCAATGAAGAGAATTGGGAGCTCTCCTTCTCGGGCCTAGAATCTGCATCGAGCGCCATCCTGCCTCCCCCTTACACCCGGACGCCGGCAAACCATCTGGGGTGAGTGAGGAGAGCCCACAGACCCTCCAGGTACCATTATTGCCCCGCTTTAGGCAGTTTTCAACATAATCTGCCTCTTTCATTTTCGGGCCTACAAATCCAAGATGGCGGCCGCGCCTCAGCCACGCCGCCCATCTGATCCACAGCTCAGATCTCCTCAGATCTCCCCCTCATCTCAGCTCCCCACACAGCCCCCAGGGACCCCCCTCCCCCCTTTACCATCCTGGACTCACAAGCTTCCCCTGCATCCACAGAATCCCTCATCGGCCAGACACTGGATGAGCTGATAATGTCCCCCATGGAATCAGATACAGCCTTGTTCCAGGCCAGAGACCCTCCACATTCTCACTCTACAGAAATGCCTTTTGACCCTAACTCCATGATGATAAAATTCTCTGAAATGTTAGACAGGGGCCACTCTATCACGGCTGCCAGAATCACCACAGACATCAAAGCTGATCTTTTACATCTAGGTACCAGGATTGAGGCTATCGAATCTAAAGTGGATGTTCAGTGACCCGGATCAATCAAAATACTGATCGGATCCAGGAGTTGCACTCCCAATTAGACTCAGCACTTTCCAAAATAGACGATCTAGAGAACAGGACAAGGAGATATAATTTTAGGATCAGAGGCCTGCCAGAATCTTACACTGAGACTGCTGATACTGTCCAGGCTCTCATAAAAATGCTGCTACCTGACATTCCCACTCACAAGCTGGAGCTTGATAGAGCTCACAGAGCTATAGGCCCTCCTCGCTCTGACGGTCTCCCTAGGGACATTGTAGTTAAACCTCACTACTTTCCAGTCAAAGAAGAGGTGATGAAACAGGCCAGAGCCACTGCTCAGCTTTCCTTTCAAGATCATCCTATACAAATCTTTGCTGACCTGTCACCGTTTACTATTCAGAAGCGCAGATCTCTCAAACCACTGCTCACTGTTCTCACTCAAAAGGAGATAAAATACTGGTGGCTTTTCCCTTTCAATTTGAAATTCTCCTTCAAGAACAAATACTATACATTTTCCAACTTTGCAGATGGTGAAAAGCTTCTTCTGGAACTCCATCTTCTTGCACAAGCCCCGGCTTCTCCACCTCCACTGGACCCGCCCACAAGCTCCACCAAACGCCAAATGCCTACCAGCCCTGTGGCACCTCTCTGGCAGAAGCCGAAACACAAGAGATCTAAAGACTCCAAGCGCCCTGGATGAACTATTTTTCCATATGATCTCTCCAAACCACACTTTTTTTTCCCTTTTTTTTCCAGGTTGATTTTGAACACCTGTACCTGGTCCTGAGCAGGTGTTCCGGTAGCGGGAGGTGATTGTTATCTGCCCCCTCTGCCTGCTCGGGTCACCCTACACTCTTATTGACTTTGTCCAGTGATCTTCCTCTCGTGTCATTATTGTCTGGGTTTTTTTTTTCCAGGTTGATTTTGAACACCTGTACCTGGTCCTGAGCAGGTGTTCCGGTTGCGGGAGGTGATTGTTATCTACCCCCCTGCCTGCTCAGGTCGCCCTACACTCATATTGACTTTGTCAAGTGATCTTCCTTTCGTGTCGTTATTGTCCTTTTTTTTGGCCTTAAACACCATCCCTATTTCATAAACCCAATTGTACTGCTTTTCCCTGGAACTTTCTGAGATTCCTCTCCCCTCCTTCACCCACCTGCCTTCCATTCCTCCTCCCCGTTACCCCCCCTCCCCTCCCCCCCAGGGGTGTTTTTTTTTCCCCTGGCCCCCTACATGGTAATATCCAGCTTTCCGCACAAATATTTACATGGCTTCATCTTATGCGTTGTTTGCTACTGAGCACCTATTTATACATGTCTTGCATTCATTCTACATACCTTTATGCCTGCTGGCATCCACTGAGCAACACTGTTTATTTTTTGTATTATATAGGCGCTGCGGCCAGATCAGAGATCCAGCGCCTTTACCTATCTCGAAGACTAGGTACATTTCCGTCTTCTTGAATTGTACCGCCTAGCGATTTTGCAAGGGATTTAATTTTTGATCCCCTCGGGAGTTGCGGGGCTTTGCCTCGCACCCTCCGAATGGATGCCTTCTTCTCTGTCCACCTCTTCCTTCCTTCTTCCTTTTCCCTTTTTCTCACTTTTCTATATACTTTCAGTTGCCCTGGAGGTCTTTCATGCTGCCTAGAACTCCCTGAGGTCGTCCGTATCCTGGAGGTGCTGCTCCGTACTCTGGCTACTCTCGAGACTGGGGTAAGTGTCTTATATTCGCTCTCCATGGCTAACACTACAGACCCTCCCCCATTCCTCCAAATAGGCACCCATAACACGCAGAGCCTGAACTCCCCCCGTTAAGAGAAGGAAGGCCTTTCAATATTACCACTCACAAAAACTGGATGTCATATTGCTCCAAGAAACACACTTTCCTAAACAATATTGCCCGAAATTTCTCAATGCTAAATTCCCGGTTTTCTTTCTGGCAAATGCTGTGGGGAAAATGAAGGGGGTGGCAATTCTGTTCTCTCGACGCTGTAAATTTGCCCCATCTCTGATTCACCAAGACCCCGAAGGCCGCTATATCCTAGTCAAGGGCTCCATAGATGACCATATGTACTCCTTTGTTTCTTACTATGCTCCCAATGTCGCCCAGGATAGATTCTTCAGCTCCATGTTATCCACTCTGTCCCCACTTATCGAAGGCACTGTCATCTGGGGAGGGGACTCCAACATTGCCTTTGATATGGGCATTGACAAAAAGCGTCCGGTTGGCTCTCAACTCCTGAGACCTACCAAACGCAGCTTAAAAGTTGCTAAATTGCTGTATAGTCATGGCCTAGTGGACGTTTGGAGAGAACTCAACCCCTCACACAGGGACTTCACACACTTCTCACACCCGCATCAATCTTTCGCTAGAATAGACCATATTCTCTTGCCAACCTCTCTTGTTCCCCTAGCACGCAAAACATACATTAGGGAGACGGCGTGGTCTGATCATTTCTTGGTGACCCTTCTCCTTCAGGGGCCTACCTCCCATGCCACACACAATCACTGGAGACTGAATTAATCTTTTTTGGGTGATACAGTAAAAACTCAGGAAATTGCAGCGCACATCAAAGAATACTTTTTGCTTAACGACATAGGGGATATCTCCCCGTCGACTCTCTGGGCGGCCCATGAAGCCACAATTCGGGGTAAGATAATGCAAATCTCTGCCCAACTTAAGAGGGCCAGACAAGCTGACATTGACCGACTAGAGCAGGAATCCCTCAATCTCTCAAAACAACATAAACAACGACCACAATCCGTCTCGATGACCCAACTAGACGCAGCCAGGACTGCACTTAATCTTGCTCTGACAGCTAGGGAGGACAAACATATAAGATGGCAGGGTACTAGATTTTACTCCCAACGTGATAAAATGGGATCTTTTTTGGCCTTGGGTTTAACTCCGAGCCCACGTCTGCATACCCCACCTGCCGTTCGCCTTTCCGATGGTGCAAATTCCCGTAACCCCCCTAAAATTGCGGCAGAATTCCATAAGTTCTACAGCACTCTTTACAGTTTGTGCCTCTCCCCTCCTCTTGCTCACCTTACTGCCTTTCTAGACTCTGCCCCTTTACCGAAACGAAAGGGCCATCACAGCTCCATTATGGAGGCGGCTTTCTCCACTGAAGAGATTTAACTGGTCATTAAAAATTTAAAGGGGGACTCTGCACCGGGTCCGGACGGCTTCTCCGTCCCTTATTATAAGGCCTTCTCCTCTATTCTTTCACCCTATTTGGCTCGCTTCTTCAACGACCTTCGTAATACGCCTTACTTGGATTCCACAATTAACTCAGCTTTTATATCTGTGATTCCCAAACCCAGGAAGGATGACAGTGAGGTGGGTAATTACCGTCCAATCTCCCTCATCAACAATGACCTGAAGATCATGACCAAAATTTTGGCAAACAGGTTATCTTCCTTTATTTCGCAATACATACACAAAGAGTGTTTCATTACGGGAAGACAGGGTACAGACCAAATTCGCCGAGCCATTGATGTGGTTTCACTGCTTCACTCAGGTTGGGATGGGGGTCTCCGCCAGGAAGGTCTTCTTTTATCCATAGACCTACAAAAAGCATTGGATTCTATTTCATGGAATTATCTATTTTCTATCATTGACAAATGGGGTTTTGGCCCACACTTCACGAATATCCTTGGAGCGCTCTACTCCACGCCGCAAGCTAGGGTGAGGTTTCAGGGTTGCTACTCTGACCCTCTTTCTATCTCTAGAGGCACACGCAAGGGCTGCCCCCTGTCGCCCCTTCTATTTGCTATTGCGATTGAAACTTCATGGAGTTCAATGTGGCCCACACACGCACAAGTGTGCCCTCTTTGCCAATGATTTACTCCTCTTTGTTACCTCACCGCTAATATCACTACCGAACGTTTATAAACTACTGCAATCTTTTGGTGCAATCTTGGGGCCTCAAATTAACTTTTCCAAATCCCACGCCTTAAATGTCAACATACCGGACCGGGTGTTATCGGGTATCAAATCCCACTTCCCCTTTATCTGGAACGACCGGGCCATCCCTTATCTGGGCATCTCTCTCACAAACCACATAGACGGGCTGTATGATGCTAATTACCCACCTCTTTATAAGGAACTATGTCAGGATTTACATACCTGGTCCCACCTTCCCTTATCCTGGCTTGGCAGGATTCATGCATTGAAAATGACGCTTTTACCGAGAATTCACTATTACTTTAGATCCCTGCCCATCCCCCTAGTCAGGGAGCATATCAACCGTTTCCAATCTAAAATTCTCGCTTTCGTTTGGGGATCAAAGGGTCATAGAGTAGCTAAGGGGACCTTGTTTCAATCCCGAAAAAAAAGGAGGGCTGGGCCTTCCTAACCTCGTCTGGTATTACCAAGCGGCCCAATTGGCCCAGCTTTCAGTTATTTACTCACGCGCTGCGAAGCCGGACTGGGTGACCATGGAACGTCAGGCAGTCCCACTTCACACTATTGATTTCCTTTTGTGGTGTCTCCCCAAATACAGACCTCTTATTCTAGCCCCAACTCTTTCACACTCCTTTGCACTATGGGATAGACTTAAAGGTAGACCTGAACTTACATTGTCTGTACTTCCCTCTCCCTTCTATTCAAAAACCGTAACTTTCCCCCGGGCTTACACATTTTGGACTTCAAATGGTGGCTAGACAAAGGCCTTTATAGAATAGGACACTTTTTCACTCCCTCTGGACCTCTCTCTATTATCCATTGCACAAATAAACTTAAGATGCCCAAATCGGAACATTTCCGGTTCCACCAGATTTCACACTTCTTACACTCTATTTGGAAAACTAAACCAATACCTCCTACTGCTACAAACTATGAAGTGTGGTGTGGATCAGCCATGGAGCAGGGGGGGGGGGTATCTCGGTGATATATGAGTCACTCTCGGGACACGGCCCTAAACCAGGATACGCTCTAGCCTGGGAGAGGAACCTATCCCAGGAATGGGAACCGGAGCAGTGGTGTTCCACCATGACGCGGGCATACAAAGGGGTCCTGAACGTTACATTAATTGAGGCCAGTCTGAAAGTTTTTACTAGATGGTACCTGGTTCCAGAAAGGCTCCACCAATGTTTCCGTTCCTCCTCCCCACTATGCTTCAGGGACTGTTCTCATAGAGGCTCATTTTTACACGTTTGGTGGAAATGTCCAAAAATCAGGGGTTTCTGAAACAGGGTTTTCCATCTGATCCACAAAGTCACTGGAGTTCCAGTGGCACAATCTCCTCACGTAGCTCTTTTGAACTTTGTACTGGCCGAGGCTTCTAAGTCTCAAAAGCGATTGATTCACTTTATGCTACTGGGAGCTAAGTTGACTATCGCTAAAGCATGGAAATGCTCCACAGTTTCTTTCACTCTGCTGAAAAGAAAGATATCCTGGATCATGACTCAAGAAAAACTGGCTAGTAGTCTCGTGAATACTTCCCAGAAGTTTGAGATTACATGGGCGAAGTACACGAATACTTCCCTGATCTTTTAATCATCTTGCTTGCTTCTCTGTCATTTTGTGAGACCTCCAGGGCATACATAGCCTCCTTTTGTTCTTCCTCTCTTCCCTCCTTCTTCTTCCTTGGCTTCTCTTTTGCTTCTTTTCTCTACTCTTCTTTCCTGTTCTCCTCACCGCTCACAAGAGTTCTTATACATCTTCATCCAGATTGCTTTTAGGGGTTACCTATGGGCATAGGTGTGCACAGCCTAATGCATTAGGGTGTGCACACCAAAGCTCAAACACACACTACCGATCACTTAAGATGTTCATTCAGAAAGGGAGGGGGCCGGCAAATTATATATTTAGCGGCCCCTTACCCCACTCATCCTAAAACATCCCCACAGCAACAGCCGGCTAAAGAGGAGAGGAGGGAAGCTGGAAGAGTTGTGGGGGTAAGAGGGAGGGGAGCCAGGGCAGTAGAAGGAATCTGTGCTGCACAGGGTGATTAGGGTGTGCCTGGGCACACCTGGCACACCCTGTGTGCACACCTATGCCTATGGGTTCAGTTATCTTTCAGTTCAGGGCTCGTTAGGGGTATACCCAAGACTGATGTTCTCCACTCTATTTTGGTGAAAGCAGTCCGCTCTTGGGTTGTGCCCTTTACCTTTGTAGTCTTATTAATTGCTCAAGCTGCTTTCCACTCATTATAAGACCACTCAGTATAATTTTTCTTAGGCTCCTTGGACACCTGTTGAATAATTTGCGCTGTGGGGCTTCTTCCAGTTCCCTGGGTAACAGCTTCTGATCCCATTGGGGTTGCCTCGGGACTGGGCGACTCTCCCCAGAAGTTATGGTTCTTTATCTAGGCCGGTTGCCTCGGTACCTGTAATGCCTTGTTTTACTGAAGATGTTAATTTACCATGTAATGCTTTGTTAAGCGGTGCACAAAGTTTGTTACCCCCTTTCCAAAAGGCAAAATGTTTAGTTTTGCAGTTGTTACCTGTATTGTTATCTCTTAATAAAAATCTTTGAAAGTAAAAATCGCAGAGATGATCAAATACCACCAAAAGGTCAATTTGTGGGAAAAAAGGACATTCATTTTATTTGGGTACAGCGCCGCACGACCATGCAATTGTCTGTTCAAGTAATGCAATGCCGAATCGCAAAAAATGGCCTGGTCATTAAGGCGGAAAACCTTCCGGTCCAAAAGTGGTTAATTAAAGTAATTTTTCATTTTAATGTTTTTCTTTTAAGCAACATTATAAGAGTTCTCTGAACAAATCCTTTTAAAATATTTTTTGTATTAGTACATGTTCTCCAGGGCCGTGCCCAGCTCCCCATGCCCTTTGTTTGACAATTCATAGCCTCTTTACCTTGAAAATGGGCAGAATTGATTTTAAGGATTTGTATCCCATTGACTTCAATAGGGTTTGAATTAACATTTAGACTTTAGGAGCAGTTCGGCAAATCTCCCACAAGCTGAAGTCAGGTATGTTTGTCTGATCTCTAACAGTGAACAGTTAAAGTAAAAATTCCCTTGCCAAGTAAACAGCCTATTTGCCTTTAGTAATTCAAATCCATAGTATCTATGAGTTCTTCAAAACAACATTATTTTAAAGCTTTTGTAAACCCAATTACTGAAATCTCATATGAGCTCTAAAATGTAAAAAAAATCTCAGTAGCTGTTTTCAATCTTTTTAAATATGCAGCTTTATTTAAAAGAATGCCCGATATTCCTGTCATAAGAGTGCCTCTTTAGGCTCATTTTATTATGGGATAACAACTACCTCCTAATTGTCCTGCATTGTCATCCAAAGAACACTTTAAGCCTAGTGGCATACACATTTCATAGCCATGATTAACTTTTTTCAGTAATCACATATCGGCCCTGAGCAATGGGGTGCAGCCCACACTGGAGCAAGTATATATATATATAGGCAATGACTAAAAGACACTGGAGGGGATCAGAAATGCTGAGGTACTAAAAGGGATGAAGTATTAAAGAAAATTATTTTATATATAAAAAAAAAAAATATATATATATATATATATATATATATATATATATACACATTTATTTAGCAAATATCCAGTTTTGGTTAAGGTACACGTTTTTATGCATTCTTTCTTGATATCGGTTTTCAAGATTTACAACAGTAAGAAAGATGTTAAAATACATTAAAACCTCAATACTAGTAGGTATAAACATACAGTCAAGCTTGTAGGTAAATATAAAACAACTAAACATTATATAAGCATATTTACACTATATTACCAAGTATTGGGACGCCTGCCTTTACACGCACTAGAACTTGAATGGTATCCCAGTCTTAGTCCGTAGTGTTCAATATTGAGCTGGCCCACCCTTTTGCAGCTATAACAGCTTCAACTCTTCCGGGATAGGCTGTCCCCGAGGTTTAGGAGTGTGTCTATGGGAGTGTTCCTCCACCCCAAACCCGCTCACCAATGTCTTTATGGACCTTGTTTGTACACTGGTGCGCAGTCATGTTGGAACAGGAAAGGGGCATCCCCAAACCGTTCCCACAAAGTTGGGAGCTTGAAATTGTCCAAAATGTCTTGGTATGCCGACGCCTTAAAAGTCTCCTTCGCTGGAACTAAGGGGCCAAGTCCAACCCCTGAAAAAAACCCCAAACCATATTCCCCCCTCCACCAAATGATTTTGACCAGTGCACAAAGCAAGGTCCGTAAAGACATGGATCAATGAGTTTGGGGTGGAGGAACTTGACTGGCTTGCACAGAGTCCTGACCTCAACCCGATAGAACACATTTGGGATGAATTAGAGCGGAAACTGTGAGGCAGGCCTTCTCATCCACATCAGCGCCTGACCTCACAAATGCACTTCTGGAAGAATAGTCAAACATTCCCATAGACGCAATCCTAAACCTTATAGACAGCCTTCCCAGAAGAGTTGAAGCTGTTATAGCTCCAAAGGGTGGACCAACTCAAAATTAATCCCTACACACTAAGACTGGGATGCCATTAAAGTTCATGTGCATGTAAAGGCAGGTGTCCCAATACTTTTGGTATATAGTGTATTTCAAGATATTACTGAAAAATGCGTCTAAGTTGTCTCTCTTTGTGACAAGACCCATCCTTCAACGTATTACATATGAAATCCTGCAGAATTATAGGGTAGAGTCGAGATAAAAGTATGGTACAAAAGTAATTACAGGGCAGGATTTAACCACTTTACCACCAGAGGATTTTGCTGTCTTACGTGTGGGCCACTTTTTGCGATTCGGCACTGTGCGACTTTAACTGACAATTGCGCGGTCGTACGACGCCGTACCCAAACAAAATTTATGTCCTTTTTTTTCTCACAAACAGAGCTTTCTTTTGGTGGTATTTGATCACCTGTGCAATTTTTACTTTTTGCGCTATAAACAAAAAAAGAGTGTAAATTTTGAAAAAATAACAATTATTTCACTTTTTTTATAAGAAATTCCCCCCCAAAAAATGTAAAAATCAAAATGTTTTTACATTTTTGGCCAATTTGTTTTCTACTACCTATGTTTGGTAAAAAAAATCACAATAAGCGTATTTTGATTGGTTTGCGCAAAAGTTTACTAACTAAGGGAAAGATTTCTGTAATTTTTGTTGTTTTTTTTTTTAACGAGTAATGGCGGCGATCTGTGATTTTTTTTGCGGGACTGCGACATTGCAGCGGACAGATCAGACCCTTGACTGACACTTCTGACACTTTTGGGGGTACCAGTGACATTACTGCAGTAATCAGTGCTATATATATGTACTGTTACTGTAAAAATGACACTGGCAGGGAAGGGGTTCATTTTTATTGGAGAGGGAGGGGTTAATGTATGCCTTGTGCTTACTAACGTGTGTTGGGGGAGGTGATTGAGTGACACAGGGACAGATCGCATGTTCAGCTATGCTGAACCCTGCAATCTGACCCTGCCTGTCACTTAGGAGATCCGCCCGCTTTGTTTACACAAGCAGGCGGATCTCCACACTCGATTCCCTGACGATCGGGGAAGAGCAGCGGTGATCGCCGCTGCTCCTCCCCTGGCCCGACTCCCGCTGTGACGGAATATGGGAGTGTCTGGCGACGTAGATGTACGTCGCCAGACGATAACGAACCACTTTGCCGCAGTAGAGCTCTAGTGAGCAGACTGCAAGTGGTTAAAGAAGACAGCAAAAAAGAGATCATAATAATATTTCAAGCACCAGGCAGGGGAAGAACAGGTCATTAGTTACCAGGGATCATCTCCTCCAACACATCCTCAGAGGCAGTGGCGGCCGGTGAGTTGGAGGCGCAGGGGTGCCACCCCCCTATCCATGCACCCAACCCCCTAATCTACATGTGGGGTGCTGGACGCATGGAGTTCAATGGGCTTTTTTTTTTTTCCATCACCTGATTAGAGCCAGAGGCTCTAATAGGCTTCAGGAAAGGGTGGGCTCGGGGCGCAGAGCAGTGTGCCCCCCAAGCCCACCCATTGTGTGACAATAGCGAATGAAAATTCGCTATTGTCACACGGATCCTCCTTCTGGCCAATCAGGAAGCGGGTCCGATACGCACTTCCTGATTGGCCGAAAGGCAAACCCCATGCCATTGGCTGGGGATGAGGCGGGAGCCGGGAGGACTGAAGAGAAGCCGCCACGCCGGGGAACTGAAGAAGCCGCGAGCCGCCGCTGAAGAGAAAAGCAGGAGCCCTCGGAGCGCCCAGTGACAGCAGTCTGTCCCCTCCATCGGGTCGGGGCTGACTGGTGCCAGCGTGCATTGCTGGCCACTGTCATCACCCATGTCGGTAAGAAGAGCAGTGACAGACACAGAGCAGGGTGTGAGGTAAGTGCACTGGTCTCGCGCGGGGGGGACGCGCTTATGCTGGTCACTCTACATTGAAAGGGGGCATGCTGGAATCTCTGCATTGAAAGAGGGCATGATGGCATTTCTGCATTGAAATGGGGCATGCTGGTATCTCTGCATTGAAAGGGGGCATGCTGGCATCTCTGCATTGAAAGGGGGCATGATGGCATCTCTGCATTGAAAGGGGGCATGCTGGTATCTGTGCATTGAAAATGGGCATGATGGCATCTCTGCATTGAAAGGGGGCATGCTGGCATCTCTGCATTGAAAGGGGGCATGCTGGCATCTCTGCATTGAAAGGGGGCATGATGGCATCTCTGCATTGAAAGGGGGCATGCTGGCATCTCTGCATTGAAAGGGGGCATGATGGCATCTCTGCATTGAAAGGGGGCATGATGGCATCTCTGCATTGAAAGGGGGCACGCTGGCATCTCTGCATTGAAAGGGGGCACGCTGGTCTCTGTGCATTGAAATGGGGCACGGTGGTCTCTGTGCATTGAAAGGGGGCACGCTGGTCTCTGTGCATTGAAAGGGGGCATGCTGGTCTCTGTGCATTGTAAGGGGGCACGCTGGCATCTCTGCATTGAAAGGGGGCATGCTGGCATCTCTGCATTGAAAGGGGGCATGTGATCTCTGCATTGAAGGGTGCACGCTGGTCTCTGTGCATTGAAAGGGGGCACGCTATACCTTAATTACTGAAGGCCCCTTTCACACTTTTGTGACCTCAAGTCATGCAATTTTTTACAGCATTTTTTGCCGCAAAGCAATGCCTATTACATTTTTCTGTTAGCGCCCCCCCCCCCCCCCAAAAAAAATTTTGAGCACCAGCCGCCACTGCTCAGAGGGTATAGATCAAGCCATGTATCGCGTCAGCCAGTTCTGGGGTGTGGTGGGTATCCCATGAGTTTTAGCAGTCAACCAACCAGTAGTCTCTCAAATTCCTCTGTGCAGCAATGTTCAATCCATGTTTTATTAAATCTTTCTTGTGTACCTTTCAGGGAATCGATTTGGCCCCCCTTTTGCCTAATGTATTTTATCAAGTAGAACCATTTTTGCAGGGAAGTTGGATTTGTAGAATTCCACGAGGTCAGAATGCATGTTTTACCACAGATTTTTTTATAAGTGGACAATGGAAACTCATTATGGTGCAATAGAAAAAGGAGGAAGTAAATGGAATTTATCTATCAGTAAGCTTGTTTATTATGCCATGTACCAGAGTCCAAAAATTGTGGAGATTTGGGCACGACCAGAATATGTGTAACGTGTCATTCTTGTCTGCCCCCCACACTGTTCTCTTCCCCATTTATTTAAAAAAAATGAGGTGGTGACTGTAAGGCCACAAAGTAAGGTACACTTTACGTGCATAGACTAAATGCATTTATGATAGGGTTAAAATTTGACATCTCAAGTTTCTGAAGACTGTTTAGACATCATTAAAAAATATATCTGACTACTGTGAGTCCTAAAGCTGATCTAGCCAATCTAGACAAGAAAATATAACCACGACTTTTATAGATTTGTTGCTGTGATTAACAGAATATATGCTCTCTAGGTATTGTATTGTTTCTTCAAGAAAGCACTCTGGTTAACTTAAGTAATTTTTGTCAAGTAAATGCATCCAGACAAATTAAAGATTGGCTGTTGGCTGTCTCTGGGACAATTATGTAAATCAATGAAAACTAAAAGAGTATTTGCGACACTGATCAATCAAATTGAATGTTCTGTGTTTTCATGACCTTTGGTTTTAATTACATGGACTGCTAAATAGCGAACATTCCATTATAACTTCTATAATTGTATTGAGTTTACTAACGGTAAACATTTTAGAAATAGGCATGAAACAGTAGAAATAAGCTATGATAGGTAGATATTATGTCATGTACTATAAATAGATCAATAAGTCAACATAGTTGCTAAAAGTAAACTTTTGAAATTCTTTATTTTAAGATAAGGGGAGTCAAAATTTTGCATTCTCAGTCAGTACTTCTCAATACACATTGGCAAAAGGAACACACAGGTATGTTAAGTCCATGTGGAAGTGTCAGTTGGTTTCTAAAGAAAGATTTCCCCTTTCAGGAGTAAAGCAAATGTAACAGAAAATGACAGCTTCCTGACCAAGAGCTCCCCCTAATGCATCTCGCTCTCTCTCGTTCTCCTGTCTCAGGGAACCACATTTAGCATAGAGTAGTGATCGGGGAACCTACCTTCTTTTTTTCCTGGCCACACTCAAGAGCACTAAACATCCTATCTGTGCTTCTGACTCTCTCTTGTGCCTTAACCCCTGGACGCCGACATGATGCAAATATGCTGTCTTCGGCTTCAAGGGGTTGTTCTGGGGGTGATTTCAGCAGCTCGTTACCGTTGTTTAGAGCCGACGGTTGGCTTTCTTGTAATTACAAGCGATGCGGCTAATCATCTGCTCGGCTTTTATTACAAGCAGCGGGAGGGGACATCCCCCCCCCCCCTCTGCCACCTTCCGCGGCTCGCTCGGGCTCTCCCATCCCATCAGAATAGGCTTTGATTGGGTCTTGGATCTAGTACCCGGTAGCGATATCATGATATAACTTCCTGTTTACTGAAGCCTCAATGGTGGCAGATTTTAAAAAATGACAGTATACATAAACAGCCATTTGGGGTCTTGAAGACCTCAGATTCCTCCATAAAGAGCACCTGCCACTGCCTATTACTGTTGGAGGGGATGCTTGCATTCTTTGTGACAGCAATAAAAGGTTTTTTTTTTTTTTAAAGGGACAGTGTAAAAATAAAAAAGATGAATAAGAAGGAAAAAAGTAGTGCCCGCAAATGTAAACGGTGTTCAAACCACACATGTAAAGTATCACCCTGATTGTTAGAGCGAGAGCAATAATTCTAGCACTAGACCTCCTCTGTAACTTTAAACTGTTAACCGTTACAAATTTTTAAAGCGTCACCTGTGGAGACATGTTAGGTATCTATTTACTTGCTGTAATGTCATATTTCACATTGTACAAAAAATTGGGCTAAATTTACTGTTTTTTATTTTTTTATTTATTAAAGCATATTTCTTCAAAAAAAATTGCGTTTGAAAGACCGTTGCACAAATACAGTTTTATATAAAATATTGCAATGTCCACAATTTTTTTTTCTAGGGTTTCTGCTAAATATATATATATATATATATATATATATATATATATATAAATATATATATATAACGTTTGGGGGGTTCTAGCAAAAAATACTGATTTTAACCAAGGGGTTAAAATGCTACAGTCTGCGCACAATGTACAGCCCAACAATTACTGTTTTGACACTGTATATGCAAAAATAAATAAATAAATAAATATAGATATACAGTATCTCACAAAAGTGAGTACACCCCTCACATTTTTGTTAAAATTTTATTATATCTTTTCATGTGACAACACTGAAGAAATGACACTTTGCTACAATGTAAAGTAGTGAGTGTACAGCTTGTATAAGAGTGTACATTTGCTGTCCCCTTAAAAAAAATCAACACACAGTCATTAATTTCTAAATCGCTGGCAACAAAAGTGAGTACACCCCTAAGTGAAAATGTCTAAATTGGGCCGAATTAGCCATTTTTTCTCCCCAGTGTCATGTGATTCATTTGTGTTACAAGGTCTTAGGAGTGAATGGGGAGCAGGTGTGTTAAATTTGGTGTTATCGCTCTCGCTCTATCTTACTGGTCACAGAAAGTTCAACATGGCACCTTATGTCAAACAACTCGCTGAGGATCTGAATAAAAGAATTGTTGCTCTACATAAAGTTAGCCTAGGCTATAAGAAGATTGCCAAGACCCTAAAACTGAGCTGCAGCACAGTGGCCAAGACCATACAGCAGTTTACCAGGACAGGTTTCACTCAGAACAGGCCTCGCCATGGTCAACCAAAGAAGATGAGTGCACGTGCTCATCGTGATACCAAATGGCAGTCAGGGTGCCAATGTCTACCCTGTAGAGGTCTGTGAGTCCCTCCATGGATATGCCTGTCATGCTGAACGATGTTACAGGCAGCAAAACATTCTTGGTGGGACTTGAGGAAGGAGGCTCCGCCTCCGAAACGCGTTGTCCGTAGTAACAGCAGAGGCAGTGCACCTGTGTCTTGAATCCCCCACCTCGTAGCTCCGAACAACTTGTGGCTCCGGCTTTGGCTGAGGCTCTCCTGAGGTGCCGTAGATCACGTCGGTATAGTGTGCAGGCGCACTGGGACCGGCATCCGGTGACCAGGCAACACAGGAAGTGAAGGAGAGCGGGGATACAGCGGCGGTAGCCGTGAATGAGGAGACCGCAGAGTCACCATCTGGAGGGACGGGAGGAGCGAGTAGCTCCTGTTGGAATGCTGTAAAGCGATTGTCTTAAAGGAAAAGTGTGAGTGCAATTCCAATGTACTGTGTTATTGTCCTTTATTAAAGCGTTATTGCCCGAGGTTGCGTGCGCTTTTCTTTACAGATTTGAATTGTTTATGTCTTTTCCAGACCCTTTCATGTCTGTCACATGTGCTCAGGGTGAATCTGCTCTCATCTGTGAAAAGCGCAGAGCACCAGTTGTGGACCTGTCAATTCTGGTGTTCAATGGCAAATGCCAATCGAGCTCCATGGTGCCGAGCAGTGAGCACAGGGCCCACTAGAGGATGTCGTGCACTAAGGCCACCTTCATGAAGTCAGTTTCTGATTGTCTGGTCAGAGGCATTCACACCAGTGGTTTGCTGAAGATCATTTTGTAGGGCTTTGTAGGGCAGTGTTCATCCTGTTCCTCCATGCACAAAGGAGCAGATACTGGTCCTGATGATGGGTTAAGGACCTTCTAGGGCCCTGTCCAGCTCTCCTAGAGTAACTGCCTGTCTCCTGGAATCTCCTCCATGCTCTTGAGACTGTGCTGGGAGACCCAGCAAACTTTCTGGCAATGGCACGTATTGATGTACCACCCTGGAGGAGGTGGACCGCCTCTGCAACCTCTATAGGGTCCAGGTATCACCTGATGCTACCAGTAGTGACACTGACCCTAGCCAAATGCAAAACTAGTGAAAAACAGTCAGAAAAGATGAGTAGGGAAAAAATGTCATTTTCCTCCACCTGTAAAACCATTCCTGTTTTGGAGGTTGTCTCATTGTTGACCATCTAGAGCACCTTTTTAAATTTCAGTAACACAAAAGCAGCTGAAACTGATTAACAACCCCCTCTGCTACTTAAATGACCAGATCAATATTTCTGGAGTTTATTTGACTTGATGCTATATTCTGATTAAAAAGTGTTCCTTTATTTTTTTAACAGTATATATATATGCTAGATTCAAGTAGTAGCACATTAAGAACATAGCATCCAAATAACAAACAACATTAAGCCTCCTGACCTTTATTCTGGTCCCAAAAGCCATGTCATTGTACCTCTCTTGAAAATTTGGTGCATACACAAGCCTTGCTGCTCTGGCTCCATGGGTGTCCGAAAGGGGGGGGCAAGTGCCCCTCCCCCCCATCACCTGGAATCTCAACTTCCTATACCATCCACTTTATACCATCCTGTCTCTGTTTCTTAATCCTCTGTGCCCGTGCGGCCTTGCCCCTGTGTCTGTTTTAAAAAAATAAGACGCTCTTTACAAGTTTTCGGAGTGCCGATCATCTCCAAGTGATCCACAGGCTCTCTCCTCTCCCTGTCCGACAGCTGCAGCGGGCGGGGTCGAGGATTTCCCACTGATGTCAGGCGGAGGAGAGGAGAGAGGCAGCGGAACTTGTGAGTGGCGATCAGCACTCTGAAAACTGGTAAAGAAGAACGGCTTATTTGTATAAAACACAGACACAGGGGCAGTGGGGCACACGTTGATTTGGAAGGATGTCCTGGGGATATTGGTGCATATGCTTCAGAGTCAGAAGTGACTTTGCTTGTCCTTGCTCCCAATGCCGCACCTGCCCATTTGCTGCCCCCTCAATCTTACTAACATCTTTTTAAACCACCGTCCCTACCACCACCACTCTTTCACTACCACATACTGTATGTATATGTCCCTTACTCTCTATATCAAGCCTACCCATTCTGGTCAGGATCATCCCCTCCACCACCTCACCAGACCAAATTCTTCTCCTACTGTTCTCATTACTGTACCGGACTTCCACTCCCCCCTTATACTGCTTTCATCACTGCTCCTGCACACCACTCACCTGCTTTTGCATCAGCATATCTCATGCCTGCTCTCACCACCACACCTGCATATCACTCGCCATGAATACAAGGCCCCCACCTGCTCAAACCACGATGCTTGCATGTCCACAACCTGCTTTCAGTACCCCACCTAACTAACATTCTTCTTACTGCGGCACCCCAACACCCATGTATTTGTCCCCTAGAGGACATTTCCTCCTGACACTGACCTCCATCCCTTACGGGACCCTTCACACCCTGCTCCCATGCATCTCTCCCTGTTCAGATGCTTAACCCCACCCTGACATTGACATTTTCCATGTACCTGTTTCACCTACACCATTACATTTGACATTATGTTCTAATATATTTTTACCCTGCCTGTTCTGTAACAGGCACACTTTTGCTAATCATTTCTATTAGAATTATATCACAGAATATTTCTACTAAATAGACAACTTTCAAGTTGAAACCGTAGTTGACTGAGTGTTCTCCTGACACTGAAAAGAGTGTCTCTGCATGTTGTTCATAAAGCAGAAATACATTTGAACATGACACTAGTCTGGGTGCCAAGCTCGGCTTATAATTGGCAGCATAAGAACCTCCTGTAGATCAGACTAGCTTAAGGTGATCAGATTTTTTAAATAAAATCCGGGTACATATTTTTTTTTTTTATTGGCAAATGGTAAATCTTTTTATAAGCATATTTTCCTCAAATTATATATGCAGTGTATTTAGTATGTGTTTATGGAATAATTGTATGATATATACGTTATTTCTCACATTTCATCCATGAATTAAAAAAAAAAAAAAGATACTTCTTAGAATTTTTTGGGATATGGCTACCAAACATTAAAGAGATAAGATAGAGAAAAAAACTTTTCAATGCATATTTTGTGTTTTATTCTTACCAAAGGATTTTAGTTCAACAATAACAATATAAATTATCATTTCAGAACAGTAAAATATTGCATGGTAACAACATGTAGGATACCTTTGAACATAAATAGTGTTGAGCGAACACGGACTGTATTATTCGTGTTCGTACCGAATAATTGGATTTTTTGTACCCGAACACGGACACGGACACTTTACTGTATGTTCGGGTAAAAATCCGTGTTCGGTCGTTTTATTTCCGGGTTTTGCATGCTTTGGCGCTCTTTTCATGGCGGGCTTTCAACAGCCAATCAACAATCGTTTAACTGGTGTGCCTTAAGCCATCCCAGCCATGCCTGCAAATGTCTCAGTAGCTGTGATTGGCCGTCTGAAGCATGTGACCAAGTCTTTATAAGTTCGAGGCAGCCGCAGCGGCGTCATTATGCTGCTTAGATTCAGGGACAGAGCACACATCAACGTGCTGGCTGCTGATTAGGGAAAGATAGGCAGGAAAAAACCATTTGTGTCCGGATAGAATTGAGGGACAGGTCGGAGTGTTTAGGCAGGGCGAGTTGTAGGCATTTTAGGGATAGAGTCTGCTGAATTATATAGGGTCAGTGTCTTCTACAAACTACAATCGATATTGCTGTGTGGGGGGTGGGGTCTGCACTCAATCCTGATCTACGATCTCTTCTCAATCCTGTTAGGGACAGAGTCTGCTGAATTTTAGGGAAACTGTGTTCTACAAACTACAATCGATATTGCTGTGTGGTGTGGGATTGGAGATAGGCAGGTGTCAGTGATCCACATCCATTTTTCTGTGTGTGAGCTGCAGTGAACACAATCTTTTTGGGCTGCAGTGAACACAATCTTTTTGGGCTGCAGTGAACACAATCTTTTTGGGCTGCAGTGAACACAATCTTTTTGGGCTGCAGTGAACACAATCTTTTTGGGGTGCAGTGAACAAAATCTTTTTGGGGTGCAGTGAACACAATCCTTTTTGGTGTGCAGTGAACACAATCTTTGTGGGGTGCAGTGAACAAAATCCTTTGTGGGGTGCAGTGAACACAATCTTTTTGGGGTGCAGTGAACAAAATCCTTTTTGGGGTGCAGTGAACAACATCCTTTTTGGGGTGCAGTGAACACAATCTTTTTGGGGTGCAGTGAACAAAATCCTTTGTGGGGTGCAGTGAACACAATCTTTTTGGGGTGCAGTGAACACAATCTTTTTGGGGTGGAGTGAACAACATCCTTTTTGGGGTGCAGTGAACAAAATCCTTTTTGGGGTGCAGTGAACAAAATCATTTTTGGGGTGCAGTGAACACAATCTTTGTGGGGTGCAGTGAACACAATCTTTTTGGGGTGGAGTGAACAACATCCTTTTTGGGGTGCAGTGAACAACATCCTTTTTGGGGTGCAGTGAACACAATCTTTTTGGGGTGCAGTGAACACAATCTTTGTGGGGTACAGTGAACAGAATCTTTGTGGGGTGCAGTGAACACAATCTTTGGGGGGTACAGTGAACACAATCTTTGTGAGGTGCAGTGAACACAATCTTTGTGGGGTGCAGTGAACACAATCATTGTGGGGTGCAGTGAACTCAATCTTTGTGGGGTACAGTGAACACAATCTCATACTGAAGGTTTGAGGGTGCTGCCTGTTCCATACTCCCCCTACTCCTCATCTAGCCTTTTAGGGGTACAAACAATAGTAATTGGGGCCTAGTGTGGTTGTGTACGTGTGATATACATACACTTTTTTGGGATCATATTTTCTATTCCGCTATTTAATCAAAAACCTTTGGGGATCAGTTAAATTGGGGGATAGTCTGTGTTGGTACGTGTGAGAGAGATCCACCTTTCCAAGTTGTTGGGGTTCATCTCATACTTCTGAAGGTTTGAGGGTGCTGCCTGTTCCATACTCCCCCTACTCCTAGCCTTTTAGGGGTACAAACAATAGTAATTGGGGCCTAGTGTGGTTGTGTACGTGTGATATACATACACTTTTTTGGGATCATATTTTCTATTCCGCTATTTAATCAAAAACCTCTGGGGATCAGTTAAATTGGGGGATAGTCTGTGTTGGTACGTGTGAGAGAGATCCACCTTTCCAAGTTGTTGGGGTTCATCTCATACTTCTGAAGGTTTGAGGGTGCTGCCTGTTCCATACTCCCCCTACTCCTAGCCTTTTAGGGGTACAAACAATAGTAATTGGGGCCTAGTGTGGTTGTGTACGTGTGATATACATACACTTTTTTGGGATCATATTTTCTATTCCGCTATTTAATCAAAAACCTTTGGGGATCAGTTAAATTGGGGGATAGTCTGTGTTGGTACGTGTGAGAGAGATCCACCTTTCCAAGTTGTTGGGGTTCATCTCATACTTCTGAAGGTTTGAGGGTGCTGCCTGTTCCATACCCCCCCTACTCCTCATCTAGCCTTTTAGGGGTACAAACAATAGTAATTGGGGCCTAGTGTGGTTGTGTACGTGCGAGATACATACACTTTTTTTGATCATATTTCCTATTCCGCTATTCAATAAAAACCTTTGAGGATCAATTGAATTGCGGGATAGTCTGTGTCGGTACGTGTGAGAGAGATCCACCTTTCCAAGTTGTTGGGGTTCATCTCATACTTCTGAAGGTTTGAGGGTGCTGCCTGTTCCATACCCCCCCTACTCCTCATCTAGCCTTTTAGGGGTACAAACAATAGTAATTGGGGCCTAGTGTGGTTGTGTACGTGCGAGATACATACACTTTTTTTGATCATATTTCCTATTCCGCTATTCAATAAAAACCTTTGAGGATCAATTGAATTGCGGGATAGTCTGTGTCGGTACGTGTGAGAGAGATCCACCTTTCCAAGTTGTTGGGGTTCATCTCATACTTCTGAAGGTTTGAGGGTGCTGCCTGTTCCATACCCCCCCTACTCCTCATCTAGCCTTTTAGGGGTACAAACAATAGTAATTGGGGCCTAGTGTGGTTGTGTACGTGCGAGATACATACACTTTTTTTGATCATATTTCCTATTCCGCTATTCAATAAAAACCTTTGAGGATCAATTGAATTGCGGGATAGTCTGTGTCGGTACGTGTGAGAGAGATCCACCTTTCCAAGTTGTTGGGGTTCATCTCATACTTCTGAAGGTTTGAGGGTGCTGCCTGTTCCATACTCCCCCTACTCCTCATCTAGCCTTTTAGGGGTACAAACAATAGTAATTGGGGCCTAGTGTGGTTGTGTACGTGTGATATACATACACTTTTTTTGGATCATATTTTCTATTCCGCTATTTAATTTAACTGGGCCTCCATGCGAGACCTGTGTGCCTTGTTGCGCTGTTTTGAGTACTCCACCAACATGGCCAGTGGCAATGACGTTCTCAGCTTAACTATCCCACTTCTATGCCTCCTTGAAAAAACAATTCGGGCGATGATGGAAGAGGATGTGGCACAGGATGAGGAGGAGGAGGAGGATGAAGAGGTAACATTTCCAAGGCTTTCAGGGCAGTCATTCGCAAGGGGCTCCGAGGGTGGGTTCCTGCACACGCAAACGCCAGGGACGCAATTGTCCAGCAGGGGCACAGTTCTGGAGGATGAGGAGGATGAGGAGGAGGAGGAGCTGGAGGAGGAGATGGAACCATGTTCACAGCAGGGTGGCACCCAGGCCAGCTCATGGCCATCACTGGTGCGTGGCTGGGGGGATACAGAGGACACGGACCATACACCTCCCACAGAGGACAGCCTTTCGTTGCCTCTGGGCAGCCTGGCACACATGAGCGATTACATGCTGCAGTGTCTCCACAACGACCGCCGAGTTGCCCACATTCTAACTTGTGCTGATTACTGGGTGGCCACGCTGCTGGATCCCCGTTACAAGGACAACGTACCGTCCTTAATTCACTCACTGGAGCGCGATCGCAAGATGCGCGAGTACAAGCGCACGCTGGTAGACGCCATGCTGCTGGCATTCCCATCTGACAGCGGGGCCACAGTGGAAGCACAAGGCAGAGGAGGAGGAGGTCGCCAACGCAACCAGGGCACCGCCAGCACCTCAGAAGGCAGGGTTAGCATGGCCGAAATGTGGAAAAGCTTTGTCAGCACGCCACAACAAACAGCAGCACCAGCAGCTCAGATGGAACGTCTTAGCAGGAGGCAGCATTTTACCAACATGGTGGAGCAGTATGTGTGCACACGCCTACATGTAGTGAATGACGGGTCTGCCCCCTTCAACTTCTGGGTCTCCAAATTGGGCACATGGCCTGAGCTTGCCCTTTACGCCTTGGAGGTGCTGGCGTGCCCTGCAGCCAGTGTATTATCTGAACGGGTATTTAGCACGGCTGGGGGCGTTATAACAGACAAGCGCAGCCGCCTGTCCAGAGACAATGTGGACAAGCTCACGTTCATTAAAATGAACCAGGCATGGATCCCACGGGACTTTTCCGTACCTTATGCAGAATAGCAATGGATACCGACCTTACCCACCCATTGTTCCATTTTTGCTCTTTCTCACTCTTTTGGGGTGTACCCTCATTTAAAATTTGTGAAAAGAAGCAGTGTTGGCTACCTCGTCCTCCTCCTCAGGGCCAGATTAATGTAGGGGCTATTGGAGCTGCAGCTCCAGGCCCCTACCTTTTATATAGGCCCCGGGTTGGCCATATTCACTGTTACCGCTCTTCTGTCACTTGTAAACACAGAAGTCTGGCTTCTATGCTCGCTTCCCCAGGCAGCACCCTCAGAACCTCCCCACACAGCGTGAAGGCCGGACAAGGAGGGACAGTTGGCGATGCATGGATGTGTTTATGGGCTTCAGAGACAGCATCCCATGTTGAATTAGGCATGCATGGCTGCACCCTTCCTCCTCTGGGTGCATGGCAAGGCACGGCCCTAAGGCCCTTCAAAATCCTCAGCACCAAGCCCATGATGCTGTTAATCCGGCCCTGGTCCTCCTCCACCGCCGCTTCCACCTACACCGCCCATAGGTGTGCGCAGCCTATTGCATTAAGGTGTGCACCCCAAAGTTGAAATACACATGCATGTGTTTGCCAGCAGGGAGAGTAATGTATCGGGGCCATGTACCTGTAGGCAAGGAGAAATAGAGCAGAGCAGGTCCCAGGGAGATCTTTCCCATCTCCTCACTGGCAATGCTATGTGCCCTAGGTGATTAGGGTGTGCCCAGGCACACCCAGCACACCCTGTGCGCACGCCTATGTCACCGCCACATCCACCACCACCTTAACCTCCCTCCTACTCCATATGGGCCTCGTCCTTCAGAGATGAAGAAGAACATTGTTTTATTTTTCTGTTTTTTTTTGTTGTTTTAAGTTATTTCCCTATCCACATTTGTTTGCAGAGCACTTGCCATGCTCTTAATTACGTTTTGCTGCCATTTGCAGCACTCTAGCCCTTTCCTTTGGTGTTTTAGAGCCATTTTAGTGCCTTAAATTTCGGGTCCCCATTGACTTCAATGGGGTTCGGTGTCCGGGAAAAGTTCGGTAAAAGTCCGGGACACGGACCCGGACTTTTTTTTAAAGTTCGGCCGAACCCGTCGAACACGGACATCTAGGTGTTCGCTCAACCCTAAACATAAATAATCAAATATGAATAGGTAACTGTTATAAGACTACAGTCAGGCTGAAAAGTGAGGTATGGAGGGATAGGGCGTTAAAATTCAAATTAATTCCGCCGAATCCGGGGACAAAACCGGGGACAGACTTAGTTCGGAGACAGTGTCCTCAGTCCAGGGACGGTCCCCAGACACTGGGGATGTCTGGTCACCTAGCTGCGTAGGATAATTTTCCAATTGTAAATTCTACTCCTTTCCAATGATGTCACTGGGTCTCTGCTATTCTCTTATAGCCCCTGGCTCCTGAAACGTGCAGATGTTTGTTCCTTATGCTAAAATGTGAAGTTAAAAAATTAAAGTGAGAGCCAAGGCTATCAGTCACTCTTGTGATGTGAGCCAGCTACAGGTGCCAACCACTCAGCCAGCCACAGGTGCCAGCCAGCCGCAGGAGCCAGCTACAGCAGTGCCCCATAGTTAATTAAGGTAAGTGAAGCCTTGGATTGGGCGTCACAGTGCTACTTTTATTACTATATAGTGAGAGATTGAGCAGAGGTTGTTGGCAGAGTCGTGGCATGTTAGTGAGACCTCTCACCAGGTCCCATTAGATTCATTTGTAGTCTCTAATGAGGCCTGGAGGGGGCTCTAACAGAGACTTTCTAATGAACACAGAGAGGGCCTCTGTTAGAGAAATCTGTTGCTGTGGGTTTATATTTTGTACTGTGGTGTACTATGGTGTTGTATCTGGGACTGTGGAGTTTTGTCTTGTGCTCTGAATCTTTATCTTGTGCTGTGGGTTTATATCTTGTGCTGTGGGTGTATATTTTGTGCTGTGGTTTTATAGCTGGTGGTGCCCTGTGTTACAATCTGGTGTAGTGGATCTATATCTGGTGAAGTGAATCTATATCTGGTGGTTATTTCAAGTGCTGTGGATCTGTATCTGGTGCAGTGGGTTTATATTTTGTGCCATGGGGTATATCTTTAGATCTGGTGCTGTGGCAAGTCTAGTGCTGTGGCAACTGCTGTGGGTAGAATATGGTGATGTAGCCTGGTGATGAGCAGAGTATTTATTGATCCCCATTTCTTTATAGAAATGGATATCCCCAAATATTTTTCAAAATTATGTAGAATCTAAGGGAGCATGAAAAGACTCTAGACATGGTGAACAAGTGCCAGAATCAAGGACAACCAGTTCTGCGGGTCCAGTTCCAGCTCCAATGGAATTTAGCTATGTTGATGCTCTTATAAATGATATTGTATTTTAATTCATCAAAAAAACAGACGATCTTAAATACAATCTGCTAATAAATACATATACCCCACCAGAAAATTATGACTTCAAGAAAGATTCAACTGGACCAAACTTTTTCTGTCAGGTGTCGATGAATAAATATTCACCTTGGCTTAGCTACTCTCCACAACTGAAAGATGCACTTTACAAGTATTGCACAGTTTTTCCACAGCCAGTTCATTGTGGGGATACAAGGATCGCTTATAACTATGCCTTTCACAAACTATAAAGATTTCCATGAAATAGCATGAAACCATGTTTCAACATCTTGGCAAAAATGCACAAGTGGATGAAACTAATTTTTTGGAGATCAGAAAAAAAACTGAAACAAGTATTGTTTGCTAAAAAGACAGCACTGTCAACGGGCAAGAAAATCTGAAAAAGTTATTTCCAATTTTGACAACTATCCTATTTTAATGAACACATGACATTGTACTTTTTCTTTCAACGTAAAGCAATCGGAAATGTGCAAAGTCTGTACCAATTTCACATTGAAGCAGGAGATGTGATTCTAAAGAACCATCTGGAAAATGCACCAGTTAATGCACGTTATATATCAGTTCTTATTTAAAAGAAATTGATTACATTATGTGAAGAAACATTATGAGAATATCTAGTATCCTTGGTCAACATGTCAAATGGGTTTTCAATCATTGCTGATGAAAGTGCTGACAAATCCGGAAAAGAACAGAAGTCACTTGGAGTACGTTTTGTAGACACAAGTAGCACCGTAGCTGTCATCAGAGAAGAATTCCCTGGATTTGCAACCTTAAAAGAAATGGATGCAATCTCAATTGCAATTATGAATATGGATACATGTTCTAAATGTGGATTAACCACTTCCGGACTGCTCACGTTGCTTCTACTGCAGCAAGGTGGCAGCCCTGGGTCTGGCGACGTAGACCTACGTCGCCAGATTCCTCCCTCTCTGGGCAGCGCGTGCGTGTTTAGACACAGCGGGAGTCGGGTCAGGGGAGGAGATGCGGTGATCACCGCTGCTCTTCCCTGATCGTCGGGGAAAGACTGAGGAAATCTGCCCGCTTGTGTAAACAAAGCGGGCAGATCTTCTCTGTGACAGGCAGGGACAGATCACCGGATTCAGCATTGCTGAACCTGCGATCTGTGTCTGTGTCACACAACCCCCTCCCCCCACACACGTCAGTGAGCATGAGGCACACATTTAACCCCTTGATCCCCAACAGTGTTAACCCCTTCCCTGCCAGTGTCATTATTACAGTAACAGTGCATATTTTTAGCACTGATTACTGTAGTAGTAATGTCACTGGTCCCCTCAAAGTGTCAAAAATGTCAGTTAGGGGTCCGATCTGTCCGCCGCAATGTCGCAGTCCCGCAAACAAATCACAGATCGCCGCCATTACTAGTAAAAAAAAATAAACAAAAATGACAAATCTTTCCCGTAGTTAGTAAACGCGATAACTTTTGCGCAAACCAATCAAAATACGCTTACTGTGATTTTTTTTACCAAAAATATGTAGCAGAAAACAAATTGGCCTAAAATGTTAAAAAAAATTTGATTTGTAAATTTTTTTTGGGGAATGTTATATATCAGAATGTGAAAAATCTTTTTTTTTTTTCAAAATTGTTGTTTTTTTTTCAAAAATTAATAATCGCACAGGTGATCAAATACCACCAAAAGAAAGCTCAGATTTGTGGGGAAAAAAAGGATATAAATTTAATTTGGGTACAGTGTGTACAACTGTCTGTTAAAGTAACACAGTGCCGAATCGCAAAATATGGCCTGGTCAGGAATGGGGTAAAATCTTCCGGTCTTAAAGTGGTTAAAAATACGCTGATTGAGATTTTTTTTGTCAAAGACATGTAGCTAAATACATTTTGGCCTAAATATATGACAAAATTTAATATATTGGATATTTTTTAACTGTCAAAGTAGAAAATGTAAATTTTTCGCAAAATTTTCGAACTTTTTTTATTAATATCGCAAAAATTAAAAGCGCAGAGGTGATCAAATACCACCAAAAGAAATCTCTGTTTGTGGTAAAAAAAAGGACGTAAATGTAATTTGGGTACAGCATTGCATGACCGCGCAATTGTCAGTTAAAGTCGCGGAGTGCCAAGTTGAAAGAAAATGGCCTGGTCATTAAGCAGGACAATCCTCCGGTCTTAAAGTGGTTAAACTTAGAAAAGCTCTATATGATGGATACTCTACAATGGCAGGGAAGAAGGTGGCGTTCAAGCCATAATAAAGAGAGAATATCCTAAAGCTGCTTTTGCTCTCTGTGCTTTACATAAACTACATTTGCGGTTCCTGATATACGGAATTCTATTGGCACAGTGAAAGCCATCATCAAGTTTTTCCGTGAGAGTCCAAAAAGAAGATCTCCTGTTCCTAATTTGCCATTGCTGAGTAAAACATGGTGGACAGCCAAATAGAAAAGCATTAGAATTTGGGGCTCAAACTTTGACTATACTTTTAGTCAATTAAGCTTACTGGTCAGTGGTCACTACAGCATCAGGGAAACGTCAGGATGCATATCAATTGCAATGTTCTTCAAGCACAGTGAGCTTCCTCTTTTGCTTGACCATCATTTCAAATAAGTCATCAAGATTGAAATCAGTAAGCCAGGCTCTCCAAGCTGTTCAGCTTGATATCCACAACATGTGTAATCACGTGCAAGACTTTCTGACTGATCACAGAGAAAAAGCATAAGAACAATATAAGGAAATATTTTCAAATGTTTAAACAATGGCGGAAAAAATGAACATCAAACTTTGTGTTCCCAGATAGTGAGGCAGGCAAGTATTTCGTTCTAATTTAAGTTCCACTTCTGTGGAAGAATACTATCACCAGTCTATCTATGTGCCATACATAGACTCAATCATTGCATCATTAGAAAGCCAGTTTGGCATGAAAACAAGAAAAATTTCAGTCTTTTCTCAATTTACCCAAAACAAATGGCAAAAATTACACTTGAGCAATACAAATGTCATATTGCAGACATCAAAAAATTTACGGCATTGAAAACCTGGAAACCAAAGCAGTCACGTGGTTTGAGATCTGACCAACGAAGGATGAGCAGTTTGACCATGGATTTCTGGATTTGCTAAGCCACACAGATTTGTTGTGCCATGTCTGTGTCTCAGCCAATTAGGAGGGAGAGTTCCGGATGGCCGAGAGACTCGTTGACATCGCTGGACAGAGATGGGGCTCAGGTAAGTATTAGAGGGTGCTGGGGAGGCTGCTACACACAGAAGGCATAGAATGCATTAAGATAAAAAACCTTCTCCCTTTACAACTCTTTTAAATATCGCTCTTTTCTCCCTAGTGGACCTTGACAATTATTCTTACTAAAGTTATCGTATATACAGTCCTGAGATTGTACTGTATCCTCCTACATATCCATATGTTTATGACCATCACTGTGCCTCTTGAGCATTAATGTATTTTCTATGCTCCTGAGGAGAGTCTTACTATTCTGCCTACAGTTGTTACTTCTCTATTCAGTCATGAAGCTGCAACCTGGTCCCACCCTCTCTCTCCTGTTTGGCTAACTAAGTTTGATTGACACTGGAGTCGCTGCTGTGTCTCAGCCAATAAGGAGGTGTCAAGGTCTTACCTTGCCCTCCTGCTGGCAGCCATCTTAGACATGTGAAAACTGTTGCTTGGTGCATCTCTGCTAGCAGTCTTCTGTTCTCCATGTATGACCTGGCTTGGCTGACAACTCTCCAGGCTCTGGACCCAGCATGAGCAGGCTACCTGCTTCTGGACTTGACCCTGGCTTGTTCCTGCTCCCACTTCCTGACCCTTGCTGTTCATTTATTGTTTGCTTCAATAAACTGCTTTATTTTACCTGCATTCCCGTATGGTCATAGAATGCATCAAGATAAAAAAAAAAAAATCTTCTGCCTTTAAAATCCCTTTAACATCTTACTGCAAAACAATTGTGCAAGATCTGAACCTACACAAAAACATACTGCGTTGTAACCAATGTTGCACCCTCCCAGATAGGTGCTAGGATTAGATAGATTTACTGTTGGCTCGCTGTGTTTGTGGGGCTGTGTTTTTGATAGGCAAATTTAGCTTATCACACTGTATTTAGTGTGGCTGTAATTGCTGTGTAAGGTAAATTTAGTTGCTCACTGTATTCAGTGCAGCTGCTTTTGACTAGCGAGATCTACTCAGTGTTCTCAGTTGCTTCTAGTCTGTTTACTCCCTCTACTGTCCAGAAAAGCTGTGAGGACTTTCTGGATCATAGGTGTTGAGCTATGCTGATGGCAGCATTAATATTTATACAGCCCTGGCCAATCCCAGGGAGCTGGGCCCTGAAGGAATGCTGAATAACTGTAAATATTCTCTGAGAACATGGGGCTCTGGGTCTTTTACTGGAGAATATCAGTCCAGCCTGGAGGACATTGCTTGGAAGAAGGGAACCAGTCATCCTTGGATCTTGTGTGAGTACAGACCGTTCTGAGAGATCTTAAGAGACTTTTGGGCTACTGCCACCCTTCGGGACTTAAAGAGAATCAGCTGTGGGTCTGTATAAGGGCACACTGGCTGGTGTTCTGAAGAGCTTAGTCCACCCAATCCTCTATAAAGGGACTCTGCTTTTGTGGCCATAAAGGAAGGAGTTTAACTACTACTAGTACCACCTCAAAGTCCAATGTTTGCTGCAAGCACAGACTTTACTATAGCTATTACAGAAAAATAAATACATAGTCCTCAAGTTGTATATAGTTCTTGTTTTTTTTTTTTTTTTTTTCTTTTTGCGTATCTCCTTTAGCCCTATCAAAGTTCTCCAAAAAATAAAAAATAAAAAAAAATAAAAAAAAAAACAACGTCCCTAGACTGGTTCTTGAAGAAATGTGTGACTGAGCTTGTGTGTCTGGCTGCAGGGCAAGGACCTCTAAAGGAAGACCAGGGCAATATTCCCGTGGCTCCAGTGTTGGACCAATATAATAATACTAAAATTATTTTAATTTATGTACAAAGATCTTTATTGTTAGTATCCATATCAAAAACACATATGCATACTCTATGTTGCAAAAAATGTAACATTCATAGTCCACTGTGAATGCAAGGATGTTATGTTTTTGAGTTACAAAAAAAGGAAATGGATAATTCATTTTTCCATCATTTTTTTTTTTTGTTTACAAACTATTTATTAAGGTATGTATAGTACATAGTATCATGACAATATACAAAAGAGAATATATGTCACAAATACAATGTTATACCATAAAGAAAACTACAATTTAGAAGCATACAGAGAATCTCCAGAGCATCCGAATCTGTATATTTACATATAAGCAAATAGAAAATCAAAAGTGTGCCCAATGGCACCTAAGCATTTAACCTATAGTAACACTAACATTTAAAAGTTCAAGGTACAAGTATATGATGGTGGGTCTTCCATGCATCCCATTTACAAGAGAACAAGTGCATTCTATCCTGTAAGGTATATAGGATCCTTTGCATTAACATAATACTATCAACTCTATCCAAAATTGTAGATAAGGAAACCATTGGGGACTTCCAGTGTAGAGCAATAGCCCATTTAGTCAACACACAAATAGTGTGAATTAACCTTTCCTCTTTACGTAAAAAAAAAAAAAAAAAAAAAAAAAACTGAAATTGGAGGGCCAATAAGGCACATCTGCATTGTTAGGTTTAAATGAGTGCCTGATATTGCTGAGGATATAGTGAATATCTTGCTCCATACCGAAGAAAGTTTCTCACATTTACAAAAAGTATGTTTAAAGGACCCTACGAGTGGACAACCATGAAAACATAATCCTGAGGAAAAAAAGCTTGGAGTTTGGAGGTGGTTATAATACCACCTGGTCAATACGTTAAGGGTGGTCTCCCTAATCACAAGTGATTTAATACATTTGCACAAATTATCCAGCATATTATCCTAGTCCTCCGGAGTAAATTGTGTAGTGCAATCAGCCTCCTATTTGCTCATATAATGGAGCATACTAGCAAAATTGGAAATGACAGCCGATTTGTAGAGGTTCGAAATTAGGCCCCTACCTCTAGGAGCATCATGGCAAAGCCTTTCAAAAAATGTATTTGGGGAGGTTGGAGAGGGACCATAGTGAGTGGTATAGAAATGTCTAATCTGCAGGTAATGGTAGAATTCTCGATTTGGAATGTGTTCCTGTGTGAGTAGAAGCTCAAAAATAGCAAATGTTCCTCCTATTTGGAGGTCAGCTAAAGTGTTAATGGAGTTAGTATTCCACCATGAAAAGCTCTCTGGGGATGTAAAGGCAAGATTACAAGTGGCGTACCCTCTAACAATTTTAATAACAGAAAGAATAAGAAAGGTTTCTGTAAATAACTTATAGAGAATTTTACTAAAGTATTAAAAGGGAAAACAAAAATAATCAAACTTACAATTAGCTGTGTCACTTAGCTGTGTCCCTTTGACTCTAAAGTTGTGCTTACTTGAGTTTCAAAATAACTTATAGTATTATGTTTTGGAACCAGTAAGTTATTGGAAGGGTTTCCTATAAGGTATCCATGCTTCCCAGTTTCTTTGAAATAAGGATATACGGTTATATTTTTGGGCCAACGTTTTTTATATATAAACTGAGTGCCTAGTCTCTTACATGTGGTGAAATATTTGAAAAAGCACGCTCTATGCTTAAGGCAACACCAATCCTAAATCCCTAAAATAGCTGCTGGACAGCTATCTATATTCCCAAGTGGGGAATAGTAGTATCAAATGTATTTGTTCACAAATGGTGCAGAGTTTAAAATAATATATAAAGAAACCTCCTTACATTATACCTTATTTACACTATAATGTGCATTATAATAAACCTCCATCCATAAACATTGTGATAAAAAAATCAATAAAGCTCATCTAATATACCATATACTGTACTCAAAAAGTGATCTAAGGTGCTTCTAAGTGTCCAACTGTTGAGTCCATATACAAAAATGTATAAATCTTTCTGTGCAAAACTGCAGTGTGTTCACATAAAATGCCTTTAACAAAGTCCAGTGATTGTGAATTCTGATTGCCACTCCACACACCCTCCTGTTAACCACACTTACTGGATTAAAAAACCCATTAGCTTATTAAAAAAAAGGTCTTAAATACTCTTTATTATATGTTTCAGCTCCACAGGGTTCTCTTCTTTACGGCCTTCTCGTTTAAATATCGCCAAAAAAGACAAGCCTCCAATAATCTCCATGTCACCGTAAAATGAATAGAGTGGAGAGCAAACATAGTGTAAACACTGAATATAGAGGGTTGGTGAAATTCTCGCGCTGTCTTCTCTAATTATTGTCTACAAAATAGGCACCTTTAATGCTGCAGGTACTAAAATTGGTAACCTACACAATAAAGATAAATAAAGTTGGGGGGAGTACCGCGCTTTAAAAGTGCTTAAATAACATAAATAAAATATATAAATATGTAAATAAGTGAAAAAGTGCCAAAGTGCTTCTTAAATAATATTAAAATTGATGTGTCTTAATGTATACAATAATACAATCCGATATGATTTATACAATAAATATAATAGGTGATGAAATATTCATTAAAAAAATATAAATCTTATTGAAACCAACTATATCAATCCATTATACAGTGAAAAATTTATATAAAATTAAAATCGGTGACTTATTTAAATATAAAAAGTGCTCTAAATAAGTGATAACCAATAAAGTGCTGAAGTGTCCTTTTAAAATTATTTTTATAAATATATAATGTGATGAACACAATCTTCTTAATCCAAATTTCACATGCAGGTGCTTCGTGCGGTGCCCACTAGGTGTCCTAAGCGCTCACCTCACTGCTCCTTTAAAAGAGCCTTAGGTTGTATTCCCCAGTATGCTGTTCCTTCCTCCTTATTGTACCATTATAAATCCTTGGTTATATCTCCCTTGTAAATGCAGCTATCTTCCAGGGGATATAAGCGGTTCTTTGTATCTCCAAAAAAATCAAATTGGGGCCAACATAGTGAAGTACGTCCCATAAATTTTATTTAAAAAAAGATAGAGTAACACTCACATTGCTTTTCGTCTTGTTTCAAGCATAACATACGATCCTTTGCCGATACGTCACTTCCGGTTTAGCTATCCTACGCGTTACGCTGCGTCATCACGCAGCTTCTTCCAGGGATAGTGTAAACACTGCTTTATTATTAAAATGCTAAAAAATTCAGACTGCACACTCCAATTTGCGTGTAATAGGTTTAGCCCATGCAATCCTTAAAGCACCGCCACTTCCTATCCAACATGGTTATGCATTCCAAACAGCGGCAATGATGCCACAGATGTAGCCCCACCAAACATGTTTAGTTGATAAGATGTCATCATCAGGGTGATGTGTAGAGGGCTGGTGTGTCATTGAGAGAGGCTGCAGGTGTCCTCCAAAAAGCTTCTCAGCATGGAGTTCCAAAAAGCTTCCCATGGAGTTCTTGTGTTTTGCAGCCATCTTACTCGGCTACAGGCCACACACCCCCAAATTGTTTTAATTTAGTCAAATGGTTCAGATGACATTTACTATTTGGATTTATCATACTTTTAAGACCTCATGCACACTGTATGATATTGACTCTTTTTTCTCCTACAGGAGTTTAGCAGCAGTAAAACTGTGGTAAAAAGCTACATTTTCAATGCGCACTTGATGACCGCCCACAGTACATTTATGTCATTATGTTGATGCCAAATACTGTTGTTTTGGTAGCGGCTAGCTGCCATAACCCCAGTATCCTCTTGTTCTGTGGGTGATTGTCTACAAAATAAGAGTGTCTCATTGGCGTATTTGCCACAAGATCACTTTTACAGGCGGCGGGAGAGGTGCCCCCTCCCGCTGCTTCCTGGTCATTACCCCGCATACTGGAGAGATCGGTGGTTAAGGTGGAAACGATCTGACATGCTCAAGGGATGGGCAGGAAGTAGAGTGAGGGCAAGATGGCCCCCATTTGACTCTATGCCCTTGGAGGACT